>NW_010966469.1:50292-52437 GCF_000463585.1 Tarenaya hassleriana
TATTACCTCTACGACCACATGGCCTGCAAGAAGAGTATTGTTGGCAGATATGTTGTTGTCACCGATCTTGCAATCATGAGCAATACATGGCAAGAACCCATTATTAGATTGTTCTCACCAATGACCTGTTCCACAGAGAGACTGTAAGAACACACTTCATAAAAGACTAGCATCGGTGTACTTTGATGATCTGTGAATCGAACAGAACTCTCTGGTCTCATTGTTATTACCAATGTGAAGAAAGCACCTATCCCCGTGAAGTATAAGTGATCGTATCTACCTATGATAGTGATCGTATCCAATACCTATGATCATCTCTGTGATCATCAATCACAGATCATACTAGTCTTATTATGTCGTTATTCCCATAACGACACAAGACTAGGGAGTTTAGTATCATTCATAATGATACATGGATTTCATAACAGATCTAGCATGCAAGAACATGTAATGAATAAAATACTCTCATAAAAAGTATCAATACATCGAATGTATCTGAACAAAGCTCATAATCAGTACATCATAGAGCACTAAACCAACACCTACAGGGTCACACACACAGGAAAGGACAAACGGGCGAGAAAAGACGAGAAAATCCCAGTGGAGTGGAGGCCAGACCGTTCAGTCCAGAGGTGACGTGCAAAAGTTGTTCGGTCCGGAAAATGTTCCAGACCAATCGGTCCAGAGGCCTAAACCGATTGATCCACGGGCAAAACTCCAAACCGATCGGTCCAGACATCGGGATTTCCTTATTTGACTCTAATTAGGGTTTTAAGGTCTATGAACTTTGGGGAACACCTCCTAACCTCTAGAGGACGATTTCACAGACTTTTTGAGAGTTTTGGAGATCGAAAAACCCAAAGTAAGATCCCTGAAACCCTTGCGCAAAGAAGAACGTGTTCTTCAGTCCTAGCAGACGAGTTCCAACCGTTGGAATCCTTTCTACCGTGTGGATACGTGTATAGGGCAAGGTAATCTTCCTGCCTTTTGTGATCGGACGAACACGTCAATTGATACATGTGACAACCCAAATACCGTAGGAGGACGGGGAGTGATCGCTGGTGCAGAGGCACAGATAAGGGGCGACTCTTGACAAGCTTCTGGGTAGGGGGTACTGTTGGGTTCCCTTCGGGTTCCTAGCATGCGATCTCATCGATCTAGGGTTTGGATTCTAGGTTTCACGCAGCAGAAGGAAAGATCTAAACCTAGCCAAACGTCACACAAAACCAATTGTGCAATAACCCGAACAATCGTGTATATCGTCGTGGGATTCGAATACTTACCTCGTTCTTTCAAGATCTGGAAGTATCAATCGATCCAGGGCCTGTTTTAATCACCAAGAGTTGAAAGCACAACTCCTCTACACGTATCCACACCGGCGGGATGAATTCCAACACTTTGGAACGTATCTGCTAGGATTTGTGAAGAGAAAACGATGTCCTTGACTTGGAATCGATATTCCAATCACTAGAACTCGAAATCCAGCTTCTCTAAGCTCTCATGAGTGTCTTGGACGTCTGAGGTTCGTTCTCTAGGGTTTGTGGCGGCTCTCTCACTAATTAGAATTGCCCAAAACCCTTAAAACGCGAAATAGGAAATCTGCCCGAACGTCGGACCGTTCGGTCTAGGTCTTGGACCGGACGGTCTGGCTTTCCACACGGAACGGACGGTCCGTAATCCAATGCAGAACAAACGGTCTTGATGCCTGGACCGTCCGGTCCACACCTGGACCGGACGGTCTGGCCCTTTGCGGAACGGTTGGTCCGTTCCTCAGCAGAACGAACGGACCATCATGGCTGGACCGTCTGGAACTCTTTCAGCTCGTTCCGTGGTTCCTTTCTCGCGTCGTTCTCTTCACGTGTGATCCATCCCTAATGGTGTGTGACCCTGTAGGCCCATTCGAAGTGGCAGTGGCTTCGGAAACCTTTCCCGAACCACAAGTCATGGTTAGCCTCTAGCAAGACGCCATGACTACCCACCTAGAATAGAGTTAGAGGTGATCTAACAAAGCCAGCAATAGTTCGAATTCTGATCCTTTGTCTCACGATGTCGTATGTTGAACAAGGGCATGGTATGAGCCACCCTTCAAGTTCAACCGCTTACTCGTCTAGGCAAACTGACTGATAAAATAGATGTACATTCATC
>NW_010966469.1:52872-53779 GCF_000463585.1 Tarenaya hassleriana
AACGGACGTTCCATTCTCGCAGAACGGACGTTCCACAACAGACAGAACGGACGGTCCAGTGCGGACCTTCCGTTCTGGTCTGTGCAGTCCGCCACCCTTGGACCGTCCGGTCTGGCTTACCCAGAACGGACGGTCTAGGGTAGGTCTCCGTGATCAGATCACGTTTTCCCGCGTTCTTGGCCCCGATCAGACCCGAAACTAATCCGAATTCTTCTGTACACCCAAAATTCGAACTCCTGCACTCTATGCAATATGAAACATGCAATCTACACTAGATTCAATAATCAAACATGCATAGATATCAAAGCAAACATGGATTCAAACAATTCAAATCCTAAAACGTGCGTGATTGGGTTCTACGAAATCAAAACAGAGCAACCAGGCTCTGATACCAATGTTGGGATTTCCTGGGATCTCTAGAGCGAATCCTATTCCTAAGAGAGATCGATTCTAGAGTTTGCGCAGCGGATATAAAATAAAAATTTAATAAACCCTAGAACCATGCTTCTAATGAATCGTAGAAACGTTAGAACGCTTACCTCAATCGATCCGGGGCCTGTATCAATCGAAGAACACGTCTGATCACGAAAGGGAGGAAGATTACCTCGCCCTCTACACGTATCCACACTTCGGGATGGATTCCAACGCTTGGAACTTGTCTGCTAGGACTCGAATCCGCTATTCGATTTGTGCTTCGAGAAAAACGGACTTTGATCACACTCTCAATCTCTTGGATCTCTCCAAAAGTCTGCACAATGAGTTCTGAAGTCGGCTCTTTTTCTCTTTCTTTCATTAGGGTTTTTAATCTCCCTTTATAAAGTGATTTAACCCTAATTTCGGTTTAATTTCGGAAACACTGAAGCCCGGAACGGACGGTCCAGAAATGCACGTGGACCGTCTGTTCCAG
>NW_010966469.1:58004-59706 GCF_000463585.1 Tarenaya hassleriana
TTTGCTCCATTCCCAACGTGGAGATCTACTTCTCCTTTTGTCAATTATCTACTTCCTCGCAACCCTTTCATATTTCCACAAATATGCGAGGCGCTTCCGGTATCTAATATCCACGACGTAGAAGTAAACAAATTAGCCTCTATAACGAAGACACCAGAAGTCGAAGCTTCTTTAAGCTTCTTCTTCTCCTGATCTTCCAGGTATAGTGTACAATTTCTGTTCCAATGCCCAACGGCATGACAGAAATAACACTCTTCCTTTTTGGACTTAGGCTTAGGTTCAATGACAACGCTTGTCACTTTCCACTTGCCCTTGCTCTTGGAACGCTTCCTTTTGCTGGAACTCTTTCCAACAACTACCATTTCACTCTTACCATGGCTTTCAGCTCTCTTTTTGGAATGATGCATTCTACTGATCAACAATCACAGAATCGTCCATGTCCTCTAATCGCTTACGCAATTGTGAGGTCATGTTTCCAAACGTCAAGCTAGACTTGTCCGGATCATCATCCACATGCTTTCGATAAGCATCAATGATCGATCTAGAAGCCATGGTTAGAGTCTTATCCTTCATAAGGATAGATCGCATCGTCAACTTCGGTACAATACCGGTTAACGCTATGTCCTATAGAAAAAGACAAAACAGAACGAAAACACATCTACATGCAGATTCTATCAATGATCTACTACCAGCTAGTCCATCATCAATCAGTGTCTACATACCTATGATCTACTACCAGCTAGTCCATCATCAAACAATGACAACATAGATGCAAAGTGAGCTATATTCCCATATAGAAAAATAACCCTACAATAAATTTCTATATGGGACTAAGATCTGTATTTCACATAAGAACAAGTTTTTACACTCAGTCTTATGCTATTTAGGTAGACATCTAATGTCAATCATATCTAATATGACTCTTAGATCCTTTATGAGACTATGATATCAAATATCATTGCATACTCGTCTCATCTGTACCATTAAGTTACAAGTCAAAACTTGACAACTTAACCCAAGATAAACCATATTCAAGCTGTAGGAACCACGATTTTCTACCCTGCCTCACAAAGATAATCCGGCACGCTCAGCTTTGGCATGACCCGTGTTACGGATGATCGATGCCTTGACAGGTGCTCTAGTAATGGGAGGTACACACTTAGCATTACATAAACAAGGGATTTTCAAAACCACACTTAGATCAAGCATCTACTTTCAAGCTATGAGAACCACCATTTCTCCATCTTGCCTCACCAAGATAATACGGCACACCCAGCTTTGGCATGGCTCATGACACGTACGATCGAGGCCTTGACAAGTGCTTTACTTATAGAGCTTCTAGATCTAACCGGTTTCTGTGCAACGATTGTTCATAATCCGAATAGACCATCCATTCGTTTATGTAATCCCACTCCCGGAGCTCCCACTAAATCAAGCATATCTAATATCTCGATTAAGTTACATGCATTCATTCACTATGGACCATCCATAAGAATAAATCATGTCTATTTGAGTCACAGTTGATCAGATTATGCAACGATTGCGTAATCGGACCTCAAAAACGGAATTTTTCGGAATCTGGACTTCGGACCGTCCGTTCTAGAGGTAGAACGGACGTTCCAGGCTGGCAGAACGTTCGGTCTCGACTTCAGAAGTCAGAACGGACGTTCAGCCTAGTAGAACGGACGTTCTGCCTGGCAGA
>NW_010966469.1:60038-60644 GCF_000463585.1 Tarenaya hassleriana
TTCCTGGGATCTCATGAGCGAATCCTATTCCTAAGAGATCGATTCTAGGGTTTGCGCAGCGGATATAAAACAGAAATTTAATAAACCCTAGAAACATGCTTCTAATGAGTCGTAGAAACGTTAGAACGCTTACCTCAATCGATCCGGGGCCTGTATCAATCGAAGAACACGTCTGATCACGAAAGGCAGGAAGATTACCTCGCCCTCTACACGTATCCACACCTCGGGATGGATTCCAACGATTGGAACTTGTCTGCTAGGACTCGAATCCGCTATTCGATTTGTGCTTCGAGAAAAACGGACTTTGATCACACTCTCAATCTCTTGGATCTCTCCAAAAGTCTGCACAATGTGTTCTGAAGTCGGCTCTTTTTCTCTCTCTTTCATTAGGGTTTTTAATCTCCCTTTTATAAAGTGATTTAACCCTAATTTCGGTTTAATTTCGGAAACACTGAAGCCCGGAACGGACGGTCCAGAAATGCACAAGGACCGTCCGTTCCAGCATGTAGAACGGACGGTCGGCTCACGTGGACCGTCCGTTCCAGACTTTCTGGAACGGACAGTCCGTTCTGGACCGTCGGGTCTGGCACGGCGGACCGTCCGTTC
>NW_010966469.1:61495-62787 GCF_000463585.1 Tarenaya hassleriana
CTTATTTTCACGTCTCCTCTGTCGATGATTTTTCTGGTGTGACTGGAGTTCCTTAGTTTGGGTGATCGCACCATTGTTGTCACAGTACAAGTCAATGGGATCTGCAACGCTAGGAATGACCCTCAGGTCTCCCACGAATTTCCTGATCCAAACAGCTTCCTTAGCTGCATCCGATGCTGCGTGCTATGTACTCGGCTTCTGTAGTCGAATCTGCAACGGTTGGCTGTTTGGAACTCTTCCAACTAATAGCCCCACCGTTTAGGCATAAAACGTAACCTGACTGCGATCTGAAGTTATCTCTGTCGGTTTGGAAACTAGCATCGGCATAACCCTTTATAGCGAGCTCGTCTTCCAATCCGCCATACACCAAGAACAAATCCTTAGTCCTTCTCATGTACTTAAGGATGTTCTTGACCGCAATCCAGTGAGCCTCACCTGGTGTAGACTGATATCTACTAGTCATACTCAATGCATATGATACATCCGGACGAGTACATAACATGGCGTACATGATGGATCCAATTGCCGAGGCATATGGAATCCTACTCATGCGCTCTTGCTCATCCTGTGTCTTTGGACACTGAGTCTTGCTAAGAGCTGGATGATATATTGCTCATCGGAAATGACGTTCCTACCTTGCAAGGAGTAAAATCCTGGCTAGGATCGGTCTTTTCAATGAAGGACTTAGGAGAAGCCGCCTATATTCTAGGAATCAAGATCTATAGAGATAGATCGAGAAGGCTTCTTGGTCTAAGTCAGAGTACATACATTGACAAGGTCTTGAATCGGTTCAAGATGCAAGACTCCAAGAGGGGTGCCTTGCCAATGGGACATGACGTAGCTCTTAGCAAGACTCAGTGTCCAAACACACAGGATGAGCAAGAGTGCATGAGTAGGATTCCATATGCCTCAGCAATTGGATCCATCATGTATGCCATGTTGTGTACTCGTCCAGATGTATCATATGCATTGAGCATGACTAGTAGATATCAATCTACACCAGGAGAGGCTCACTGGATTGCAGTCAAGAACATCCTTAAGTACTTGAGAAGGACTAAGGATTTGTTCTTGGTGTATGGCGGATTGGAAGACGAGCGCGCTATAAGTGGTTATACCGATGCTAGTTTCCAAACCGACAAAGATGACTTCAGATCGCAGTCAGGTTATGTTTTCTGCCTGAACGGTGGGGCTATCAGTTGGAAGAGTTCCAAACAGCCAACCGTGGCAGATTCGACTACAGAAGCCGAGTACATAGTAGCATCGGATGCAGCTAAGGAAGCTATTTGGATCAG
>NW_010966469.1:63298-77745 GCF_000463585.1 Tarenaya hassleriana
AAATCTTCATAAATGCTAACCTGGGACGCTTCCCAGTCCATATCTCATATGGAGTCTTCTGAACCGACTTTGTTGGACAATTGTTCAGTATAAGCGCTGTTGTTTCCAAGGCGTAACCCCAAAAAGATTTAGGAAGATCGACCTGACTCATCATAGACTGTACCATATCTAATAAGGTTCGGTTCCTCCTCTCGGACACGCCATTCCACTGTGGCGTTCCAGGTGGAGTCAACTGTGAGACAATCCCACAATCTGCCAGATAGTCAGTGAACTCTTGGCTCATATACTCGCCACCTCGATCAGATCGAAGCAACTTGATCGTCTTGCCAAGTTGGTTCTGCACCTCGTTTCTGAAAGTCTTGAACAATTCAAGCGTTTCAGACTTATGTCTCATCAAGTAGACATAACCGTACCTACTGAAATCATCAGTAAACGTAACAAAGTACAGATAACCTCCTCTAGCGGGCGACTCATAGGACCGCATACATCACTATGTATGAGTTCTAGCAACTCTGTAGCCCGTTCTCCTTTTCTAGAAAAAGGAGATTTTGTCATCTTGCCCATCAAACAAGAATCGCATGATTCAATTGACTCATAATCAAAAGAATCAAGAAGTCCATCAGAATGAAGCTTCGCAATGCGTTTCTCGTTGATATGGCCAAGTCGACAATGCCAGAGATAGGTCAGGTTTAAGTCACTCGGCTTAAACCGCTTGGTACTAATATTATAGATCGACCTGTGTCCAGATGGTTCATCTTCCAAAACATAAAGGCCATTAAACTAGTAACCCTTACCATAGAATAAATCGCCTCTATAAATGGACAGACATTTGTTCTCAATAACAAATCTGAAACCATCCGAGTCTAAACATGAAATCGATATAATGTTCAATCGATATGATGTTCCTACTGATGGCAGGTACAAAATAACAATCATGCAACTCTAATACAAGGTCAGAAGGTAAAGTCAGATCATAAGTCCTGACGGTTAATGCAGCAACTTTTGCTCCATTCCCGACACGGAGATCTACTTCTCCCTTTGCCAATTGTCTACTTCCTCGCAGTCCCTGCACATTTGCACAAATGTGTGAGGCACATCCGGTATCTAATACCCATGAAGAAGAAGTACACAAGTTGGCCTCTATAACGAAGATACCGGAAGTTGAAGCTTCTGCAAGCTTCTTCTTCCTTTGATCTTCCAGGTAGAGTCTGCAATTTCTGTACCAATGCCCAATGGCATGACAGAAATAACACTCTTCCTTCTTGGGCTTGGGTTTAGGCTTAGTGACAACACTTGTCAATTTCCTTTTGTCCTTACCTTTGGAACGCTTCCTGTTGCTGGAACTCTTTCCAACAACCACCATATCATTCTTCCCTTGGCTCCCAGCTTTCTCTTGGAATGACATATTCAACTGATCATCCATCAATGAATTGTCCATGTCATCTAATTGCTCACGCAATTCCGAAGACATCTTTCCAAGCATCAAGCTGGACACGTCCAGATCATCATCCTCATGCTTCCAATAAGCATCAATGATCGATCCAGAAGCCTTGGTCAGAGGCTTATCCTTCATAAGGATAGATCGCATGGTGAGATTAACCAGATTCCTGCAACAGATATATACTACAGAAAAAGACAAACAGACAGAAAATATGCAAGTCATTTAGTACACTTACTAACACAGATAATATATGCAATATGACAGGCTCCCACTAAGAAAAACACCCTCAATGAGTTTCCAAGTGAGCTAGGATCCATATTTCACATGCTTTTGAGTCAGCTAGGGCATGACGCTCAAAACCATGCTATTTAGGTAGACAACACTTTGTCAATCACATCCTATGTGATTCCTAGATGAGTATGGGATAGTGATACGCTATCACTGCATGTTCCTCATCCCATCCTTACCATTAGGTCCAAGTCCGACTTGATAACCCAATTCAAGCTCAACCATATTTGAGCTATGAGAATCACGATTTCTCCATACTGCCTCACCAAGATAGTCAGACACGCTCAGCTAGGGCATGACCCATGACCATGACGATCGAGGCCTTGACAGTTGCTCTACTAATGGGCGGTAATAGCTTGAGATTAAACATGAGGCTTCATTTGTCTTGAACACCAGGATACCTTGACCGAATTCAAGTCATTCTAGTCAAGTTGTTCTGATCAACTCAGATGAACTACTCTTAGTTCATTTGAGTCGTCTATGTACAAAATCTCTTGGCCAAACAACATTTGTTTGCCTTAGATTCGATAACAGAACCCTCTCAATATCCTAATTCAGATATTTGATTCGAGACAACGATTACACAATCAAAACTCTGAATTCTGGATTGTCATCAAGCTTGGTCTTATGTGAGGCTTTGATTCCTATTCTGATAATTGATCCGACACAACGATTGTTCGATCAAAAACCTGAATTTTTGGAATCCCGGATTGCCCGAGGTCCAGACCGACCGTCGGTTTAATTTTTGAAAAATCCGAAAACCGGAACGGACGGTCCAGAAGAGCACGTGGACCGTCCGTTCTAGCAAGCCAGAACGGACGGTCTGCCTCTAATGGTCCGTCCGTTCCCGATCGTCATGGAACGGACGGTCTGCCATCCGTGGACTGTCCGTTCTAGACCGTCTGGAACGGATGACCGAATGCAGACCGATCCCGAAGACCGAATGTTCCTTCAGACCCAAACCGGACGGTCCAAAGACCAGACCAGACGGTCTGTCGAACGTAATCCGAAATTCTCTTATGGTCATCGGTCCAGACCGGTCGGTCCAACCCTTGGACCGGTCGGTCTGACCTAATTTTGACCTAAAAGAATAAGCGTCGTCATGCGTAGACCGATCGGTCTACACTCTAGACCGGTCGGTCCATGCGATAGACAGACTTCGGATCTCGGTTTTGGATCCCGTAAACTAGGGTTTTCATCCCCGTTTTGATGCACCATCAAGCCTCCCAAGAACCATAGCTCATTCATGCATCATTCAACAATCAAAATCATCAAAGAAGCATAGATCTCATGTTTACATGCATTCTAACCATTAAAACCATGAAAAACATGCATAGATCTATAGTCTACATGCATTCTAACAATTAAAATCATGCAAACCTGCAAAGATCTATTGTTCACATGCATCTTAACAATTAAAATCATGCAAACAAGCAACAGGCACGGCGATATACAGAGAACTAGGCTCTGATACCACTGTTGGGTTTCCTTCGGGTTCCTAGCATGCGATCTCATCGATCTAGGGTTTGGATTCTAGGTTTCACGCAGCGGAAGGAAAGATCTAAACCTAGCCAAACGTCACACAAAACCAATTGTGCAATAACCCGAACAATCGTGTATATCGTCGTGGGATTCGAATACTTACTTCATTCTTTCAAGATCTGGAAGTATCAATACTTACTTCATTCTCCATCCCTAATGGTGTGTGACCCTGTAGGCCCATTCCAAGTGGTAGTGGCTTCGGAAACCCTTTCCCGAACCACAAGTCATGGTTAGCCTCTATCAAGACGCCATGACCACCCACCTAGAATAGAGTTAGAGGTGATCTAACAAAGCCAGCAATAGTTCGAGTTCTGATCCTTTGTCTCACGATGTCGTATGTTGAACAAGAGTATGGAATGAGCCACCCTTCTAGTTCAACCGCTTACTCGTCTAGGCAAACCGACTGATAAAATAGATGTACATTCATCTATAGCGTGGCCACGCATTTTCACAGTCCGATTTCCACGAGGGGCCCAGCGACATCTCTCCTGCGTAGGAGGTGACAAGTCCCGTATTGCATGTCTACTATCTGCATATGATTCGTGAACGTATCTGAGCAACGCCGTTATGATCATGTGGGTCATCCAGTAACTCGTTCCAAACGAGAACCCATGATTATGATTTGCATCCAATGCATATGATCATAATCATCTATCACACATCATGCTGGTCTTAATTCATCATTGTTCCCACAATGATAACTGACCAGGAAGTTTAGAATCATCTGCAATGATTCAAGGATATTTACCGTAATATAACAAACATGCTAATCATATAACGAGAAAAGTAATGCATTCATAAACCAATGAATCAATACATAGTCAAAATGTCATATCACGGATCATCGTAGAGCATTACAACCAACAGGTACAGGGATGAATCGAACACACCGAAATAAGAGAGATCCAAGGGCCGCATAGGTATGAGACTCTACGGTCTAAAATACATAAAAGAATTAGTTTACTCATAGCAACAAGGTGCACCTACCTTTTTGGTTGACTATCCTGCGAGAACTCCAAAGTTAAGCGTGCTGACTCTAGAGCAATCTCAGGATGGGTGACCTACTGGGAAGTGTCTCGCTATGCGTGCGAGTGAGGATAAAACACCTTGGAAGGTCTCATGTTGCTGTGTGAGGGCAATTTCGACAATTCATAACGACCGCGGGTTGTTACAGATGGTATCAGAACCGGTACTCTCCTAATGTGGCGTGGTTCGAGGATGAACCAGGCGGAAGGTTGTGGGCCTGTGACAGCCTAGATACCGTAGGAGGGCGGGGAGTGATCGCCGGTGTAGCGGCACGGACAAGAGGCGGCTCCTGACAAACTTCTGGGTAGGGGGTATAGGGATGAATCGAACACACCGGAATGAGAGAGATCCGAGGGCCGTATAGGTATGAGACTCTATAGTCTAAGATAACATAAAAACATTAGTTGGGCTACAAGGTGCACCTACCTTTTTGGTTGACTATTATGAGAGAACTCCAAAGTTAAGCGTGCTGGCTCTGGAGCAATCTCAGGATGGGTGACCTACTGGAAAGTGTCTCGATATGCGTACGAGTGAGGAAAAACACGTTGGAAGGTCTCGTGTTGCTGTGTGAGGGCAGTTTCAACAATTCATAACGACCGCGGGTTGTTACAATACATGCCTCAGATCGATTTAGGTAAGCGTTCTAACGTTTCTACATAATCATGCATGCTAGGTTTTAGGGTTACATAAAAATTTTGTTTTACATCCGCTGCACAAACCCTTGAACCGATCTCGTAGGAATTAGATTCGCTCTAAAGATCCCACGAATCCCAACAGTGGTATCAGAGCCTGGTTACTCTGTATGATTTTGTTAGAACCCGATCACACACGTTATAGGATTTGAATCGTTTCAATCCGTGTTTGCTTTGATGCTATGCATGAATTTATTGTAGATCTAGAGTAGATTTCATGTTCTTTGTTGCATAATGTGCAAGAGGTTCGAATTCTGAGTTCGCAGGCGAAAACAAGGTCGAATTCGGGTCTGAAACGGGGCCGAAACGATGAAAACGAGATCTGATCACGTTTTTCGCCTGGACCGATCGGTCTGGTCCTCTGGACCGATCGGTCTAGGGTTTTGCGTGTCGGTTGGACCGAACGGTCTGGAGGTCCAGACCGAAAGGTCTGGACCATTCAGACCGAATCACGTAGAGCGATCGGTCCAGACTCTGGACCGATCGGTCCACATCCCGAGGTTAGAGCGATCGATTATCCGTAACACGGGTCATGCCAAAGCTGTGCGTACCAGATTATCTTTGTGAGGCAGGGTGGGAAATCGTGGTTCCCACAGCTTGAATATGGTTTACCTTAGGTTAAGTTGTCGAGTTTGACTTGAGACTTAACGGTATAGATGATACGAGTATGCAATGATATTTGATATCATAGTCTCATAAAGGATCTAAGAGTCACATTGGATGTGATTGATATTAGATGTCTACCTAAATAGCATAAGACTGAGTGTAACAACTCATTCTTATGTGAAATATGGATCTTAGTCCTATATAGAAAATTATTGTAGAGTTATTTTTCTTTATGAGAGTATATCTTGTATATGCATCTATGTTGTCATTGATTGGTGATGGACTAGCTGGTAGTAGATCATTGATAGAATTTGTATTTTGTTTTTGTTTGTTGTTTTGTCTTTTTATGTAGGACATAGCGTATACCGGTAGTGTACCGAGTTTGACGATGCGATCTATCCTTATGAAGGATAAGCCTCTGACCACGGCTTCTAGATCGATCATTGATGATGATCTGGACAAGTCTAGCTTGATACTTGGAAACATGACTTCGGAATTGCGTAAGCAATTAGAGCACATGGACGATTCTTTGATAGTTGATCAGTTGAATGCGTCATTCCAAAAGAAAGCTGAGAGCCACGGAAAGAGTGATATGGTAGTTGTTGGAAAGAGTTCCAGCAAAAGGAAGCATTCCGAGAGCAAAGGCAAGAGGAAAGTGACAAGCGTTGTCATTGAACCTAAGCCCAAGTCCAAGAAAGAAGAGTGTTTTTTCTATCATGCCGTTGGGCATTGGTATAGAAATTGTAGACTCTACCTGGAAGATCAGGAGAAGAAGAAGCTTAAAAAAGCATCGACTTCTGGTGTCTTCATTATAGAGACTAACTTGTTTACTTCTACGTCATGGGTATTAGAAATCGGAAGTGCCTCGCTTATTTGTGGAAATGTGCAAGGGTTGCGAGGACGTAGAGAACTGGCAAAAGGAGAAGTAGATCTCCGTGTTGGAAATGGAGCAAAAGTTGCTGCGTTAGGCGTCAGCACTTATGATCTGACCTTACCTTCTGGCCTTGTATTGGAGTTGCATGATTGTTATTTTGTTCTTGCTATCAGCAAGAACATTATATCGATTTCTTGCTTAGACTCGGACGGTTTCAGATTTGTTATTGAGAACAAAGGTTTGTCCATTTATAGAGGTGATTTATTCTATGGTAAAGGTTACCAGTTTAATGGCGTCTAGATACAGGTCAATCTATAACGTTTGTACCAAACGATTTAAGCCGAACGACTTAAACCCGACCTTCCTCTGGCATTATCGTCTAGGCCATATAAACGAGAAGCGCATTCAGAAACTTCATCACGAAGGTCTTCTGGACTCATTGGACTTTGAGTCTCTTGAGTCTTGCGAGTCTTGTTTGATGGGCAAGATGATGAAGCGTCCTTTCAAGGGGAAAGGACAGAGAGCGACATAGTTATTGGGCCTTATACATAGTGATGTATGCAGACCAATGAGCTGTCCAGCTAGAAGAGGTTATCTGTATTTCGTTACGTTCACTGATGATTTCAGTCGATACGGTTATGTCTATTTGATGAGACATAAGTCTGAAACACTTGAAATGTTCAAGGCTTTCATAAACGAAGTACAGAACCAGTTTGGCAAGATGATCAAGACACTTCAATCGGATCGTTGTGGCGAATATATGAGCCAAGAGTTCTCTGACTATCTGGTTGATTGTGGTATTGTATCACAATTGACTCCTCCTCGAACGCCACAGTGGAATGACGTGTCTGAACGGAGGAACCGAACACTGTTGGACATGGTTCGGTCGATGATGAGTCAGACAGATCTTCCGAACTCCTTTTGGGGCTATGCTTTAGAGACCGCTGCATACCTGCTGAATAGGAGTCCAACGAAGTAGGCTGAATCGACGCCATATGAGATATGGATGGGGAAGCGTCCCACATTGTCGTTTGTCAGAATTTGGGGTTAAGCGTCAGATGACTGATAAGTTATCCTCCAAATCTGATAAGTGTTTATTTGTAGGCTACCCTAAGTAAACTAAGGGTTACTACTTCTATATTACGGCAGAGAACAAGGTGTTCATTACCAGGAATGCGACTTTTATGGAGCGAGAGTTCGTCTCCAAAAGAGTCAGTGGGAGTAGGATCGAACTTGAGGAAGTTCGAAAGCAACAAGTAGACGCTGAGCCGAGTGAACAAGTGGAAGAAGTTCAACATGTTTCACTGCCGGTTGTGACTCAACCTTCGACTAGTGAACCTCGGAGATCAGGCAGGATTCGCCAAGAATCTGTGAGATACGGATTTCTCGTGAATGGGAATGAGGAGCTCATGTTATTAGAACATGATGAGCCTACCACATACCCAGATGCTATGGCGAGTCCCGACTCCGAGAAATAGTGCGAGGCTATGAAGTCCGAGATGCAATCCATGTCAGACAACCAAGTATGGAATCTGGTTGATGCATCTGAAGGGATAAAACCAATCGGCTGCAAGTGGATCTTCAAGAAGAAGACCGACATGGATGGCAACGTGCACACGTATAAGGCATGACTTGTGGCGAAAGGATTCCGTCAGATTCATGGTATTGACTATGATGAGACTTTTTCGCCCGTAGTCATGCTGAAGTACATCAGGATTCTGCTTGCCATAGCCGCATATTACGACTATGAGATATGGCAAATAGATGTCAAGACCGCGTTCCTTAACGGGAACTTGACTGAGGATGTGTACATGACACAACTTGAAGGTTTTGTCGATCCGAGGAACCCGAGGAAGGTGTGCAAGCTTAACAGGTCCATTTATGGACTGAAGCAGGCTTTGAGGAGCTGAAACCTTCGCTTTGATTAGACAATCAAAAGGTTTGGTTTCTCATAGAACGAGAACGAGCCATGTGTTTACAAGAAGGTCAGTGGGAGCACAGTAGTATTTCTAGTGTTGTACGTGGATGACATTCTCCTAATAGGGAATGACGTTCCTACCTTGCAAGATGTAAAGTCTTGGCTAGGAACGTAGTTTTCTATGAAGGACCTAGGAGAAGCGGCCTATATTTTAGGCATAAAGATCTATAGAGATAGATCGAGGCGGCTTCTAGGATTGAGTCAGAGTATTTACATCGATAAGGTCTTGAAACGGTTCAGGATGCAAGATTCCAAGAAAGGAACCTTACCGATGAGCATTGGCCCAGTTCTCTGCAAGAGTCAGTGTCCTACGGCTGAGCGAGAACGCATGGATCAGATTCCATATGCTTCGGCAATTGGATCCATCATGTATGCCATGCTTTGTGCTCGACCGGATGTATCCTATGCGTTGAGCATTACGAGTAGATACCAGTCAGATCCAGGTGAGTCACACTGGATCGCCGTGAAGAACATCCTGAAGTACTTGAGAAGGACTAAGGATGTGTTCTTGGTATACGGTGGGTCGGAAGACAAGCTCGGTGTAAAGGGTTACACCGATGCTAGTTTCCAATTAGACCCAGATGACTTCAGATCGCAGTCTGGCTATGTTTTCTACTTGAACGGAGGTGCTGTAAGCTGAAAGAGTTCTAAGCAAGCGACCGTTGCAGATTCTACTATAGAAACTGAGTGTATTACTGCATCGGACGCAGCAAAAGAAGCTGTTTGGATCAGAAAGTTCGTTGGTGACTTGGGTGTCATTCCTAGTGCTGATAGCCCCATTGCTCTGTATTGTGACAACAATGGTGCAATCGCATAAGCGAAAGAACCTAGGTCCCATCAACGATCCAAACACATACTCAGACAATTTCACCTTATCAGGGAGATCCTAGACAGAGGAGACGTGCACATTTGCAGAGTATCGACAGATGACAACATTGCCGATCCGTTTACGAAGACTCTCCCTTCGTCGAAGCATGAGAATCATGTTAGGGATATGGGCATTAGATGTTTCGCAGTCCATGAGTAGAGCTAGCGGGAGATTGTTGGTTTAGTGCTCTATGATGAACTGTTGTATGAGCTTTCTTATGATACATTTGATGTATTGACACTTTTTATGGTTTTATGGATGAGTGTTTGATTCATTACGTATTGTGCATGCTTTAATATGTTATGAAATCCATGTATTGTTATGAACAATACTAAACTCCCTAGTCATATGTCATTGTGAGAATAATGATATACTAAGACTAGTATGATGTGTGATTGATGATCATAGAGATGATCATAGGTATTGGATACGATCACAATCATAGGTAATCATTGGAGAACGGAATACTGGATTGACCCGCGTGAGATTGTCACATGGACTAGCATCATGACTTGAATCTCATGTGACGGTTCCATGATTGGATCCTATGACCTGAGATATCTACGGAATCTAACATGAGGAGTTGCGTACTTTGAATACGTCAAACGTCCTGCGTAACAGGAGGACTATAAAGACGTGTATCAGGTACGATACGAATCATGTGCTGGATTGTAGATAGTCAAGATGGGATTTTACCTCTCGTAAAAGAGAGAGATATCGCTAGGCCCCTCGTGTGAGCGAGACTGTAGATATGTATGGCCACACTATAGACGAGCATCGTCTATTTCGTACAGTCGAACTCAGTGAATGAGAAAGCTGTCGAATCAGATAAGGTGGCTTTTCCATGCCTTATGTTCGACATATGATATCGTGATACAGGAGGATCATCAACCGGAATCATCACCGACATTCGTAAGATCACAAAAAACTCTATTCGAGATAGATAATCATAGTGTCTTGCTAGAGACCGCCTATGACTTGTATAACCGAAATGGAGATTTCGGATTATACTGCCAGATCGGATGAGCCTACAGGGACACACACAGGAAAGGACAAACGCGCGAGAAAAGACGAGAAAATCCCAGTGGAGCGGAGGCCAGACCGTTCGGTCCAGAGGTCTGGACCGATCGGTCCAGCCAGCTTGATGAGGACATCCGGAGCTCGGACGAGGGACTTGAAGCGGAGCAAGGAGCGGACCAAGGAGCTTTGGAGAACGTTGATCGATCGGCCGAACACTCGGCGTCTCTTTCGACCGATCGCCACTTGCCGACGCACACGGACGTGTCACTATCATCTCGGACGTCCAACTCCATCATCGCACCCAACGAACCACATATGAGGCCTTCACGAGTATCACATCGGGCCGAGCCTCCACTCACTCGTGCCAAAGCTTGGGCCGTTCGTAACTCACTTATGTCCGACTTGGAGTTCAACCTTGACGGGACACGGGGCCTTGACACGTCATTCCCGAGCGATGCCAATCTCAAGTCTCGGAATGTCTTCGCGTGTAATCTTACGGAGCCAACGCTACGGGACTAACAGATCGCGATTATGGGCTGCATGTATTTAGGCCCAACAGCCATATTTCTAAGTCAAATTTAGCATTAATGTCGTAGGCTCCACATGGCTTGCATGCCATTTATCATTTAATGCTTTGTCTTTGAGTAATTTTTATTTAATCCCCTCTCTCTCCACTTGTAAACTTACGTTTTTGGAAATCAGAAATTTCTTTGGTGAATTGCCATTGTTTGAGGTTGAGCTATCTCCCTCCTTATCCCCGACGGTGTGTCCGTTAGCATAAGGCTCGGTGTGTCTGGCCTTTGCCAGGATTCGGTGTGTCCGAGCCAATCCTTGGTGTGTCCGAGGTCTATCCTCCATGTCTCCATCCACTTCTCCGCCATCCACCGACGTCCTCTCCATCGAACATCACTTCCGCCATCACTTCCCCTCGGTTTCTCTCCTAAATCGAAAACTACATCTCTTCCGAACCCATCATCGGAAGTTCCAGCCCTCGTTGAAAGTCGAGAGCCTTCTCCGTGAAGAGCGAGAGATTGCAACCGAGATCAATCCCATCTATACGAGGCTGTACCCATATCATTTTGGTATCAGAGCCAAGTGGAGCCAAACAGATGCATAAACCTGGTGAGATCACTCCTTGATCATTACTTTCGGTTTTACATTTCTATACTTGTTACCGATTACACTACTGCAATTTTTCGTTTGTATCGAGCTTTTCATTTGTCTTTCTTCTGTGTAGAAGGTCGACGAGGATTCGCGACGTGATAAGGATTCCGACTCAGAAATCGCAGTCCATGGCCACGGTTGTTTCGATCCTCATTTGCTTGTTCATTAATGTTAAAACGTTGTTGCGGTTTTGTTTACGATTGAACTGTTTTATTTGGCTACTTTCACTTGCGTGTTTTCTGTGATATTGACAGCCCTCACACCCCCTCTTCGAAGTCCGCTCACACCCAAATCACGGCTGCAAGGATCACCCGCTAACCCCACGGTGAACTCCTTCCAACTTAGAAAATACTAGGGCATTTTGCGTGCTTACGTTTCTGTTTTGCTGTGCTGTGTTTGCTGCGTGTTTAGTGAGTATAAGGCTGTCTAATTCCATTACATAGAACCTTAGGGTGAGGCGTGATAGGGTGTTTCAAATCTGATCAGTTGTTGCATCGAAGAAATTTGCACGTTTTTGCTATCGCATTCCGTCATTGTGCACGTCGCATCACTTCTCGTTGTCACTCGTGTCCGATCTGTGTACATCCTACCTTGAGCACGTTTAAAACATCTTGATCGTTGCCTCATCATCCTCTGTTTGGTTGCTTAAGCTGGCACGTTAACATCTTAGTTCGAAGCACAAATTGGATTCACCCGTTTCGCACGAAATCTAGGATTGTTTTGTGTTTGTTGCGTTGACATTATTCTCTGCGATAGTTTGAGTGACTCAACTGACTTTGCTTACTGTTGACACTTCTTCATGAGTACATGATTTATTCTGCATCATACAGTACTCACCTTAGTCATTCGCATGCTATAGAACACTTGCATTGCACCACACGTCTTGTACGATCTGTTTGCTTCGATCGCACGTATCCGTGTTCATTAGGCGTTAGGTTGAGTGCCTAAGTGTTTGTCTTGCATGTTGGTTGCTGTGTGATTGTTTGTTGCGAGGTTGAGCGACATGAGTAACCATGAACAGTCACGTGAGGGTGCAAATATCGAATCTAGCGAAGGAGCAATCTTTCGGTCCCTGCAACGAATCATGGACCGATTAGCTTGTTGGGTTATCTACGGGTTCCTAGCATGCGATCATATCGATCTAGGGTTTGGTTTACTAGGTTTCATGCAGCGGAAGAAAGATCTAAACCTAGTCAAACGTCACACGCAACCAAACTTGCAAAACCCGAAAGATCGTGTATATCACCGAGGGAATCGTTACTTACCTCGTTCTCGATGAAACTTGAAGTTTATTTCGATCCGGGACCTTTTCTAAATCACCTAGGACTGAAGTTACAGTCCCTCTACACATATCCACACCGACGGGAAGGATTCCAAACGATTTGGAACGAATCTGCTAGGATTAGTGAAGAAAAAGGTAAATCAAGAGACGAGATCCAATCCCGGAACAATAGAAATCGAAGAGAACAGGTTCTCTAGGGTTCTAGGATGTTTCTCTGAGTTTTAGGTCGGCCTTAATTAAGTTTGGACGAAATCCCAAACTTAAAATAAGCTTAGAAAACCCTAAAATCGAATTTTGGAAAGTTCCCAGATTCCGGTCCGCCGGACCAGGAGCTTGGTCCGGCGGACCAGGCTTACTCAGCTGCCTTCGGACCGCCTGACCTGGAGCCTTGGTCCGGCTGACCAAGTTTTGGTCAGCTCCGGACCAAGTCTCCTGGTCTTCTTTCGGTCTGCATGTTCGCTCCTCGGTCTGCCTGATCCAGCGTCTGGTCCGGGGCTGACCAACTCTTGGTCAGCCGGACCAGACCTGGACAGTTGACCTCGGACTGAGCTTCCGGACCAACATGCTGAAAACTCCTTTTCATGCTCGTTTCGGTCAAATCTCGTTTCCATTCTTCGTATTCTTCACGTATAAGTCCATCCCTAGTGGTGTGTGACCCTGTAGGCCCATTCTAAGTGGCAGTGACTTTAGAAACCTTTCCCGAACCACAAGTCATGGTTAGCCTCTAGCAAGACGCCATGACCACCCACTTAGAATTGAGTTAGAGGTGATCTAACCAAGGCATTAACAGCTTGAATTCTGATCCTTTGTCTCACGATATCATAAGTTGAACAAGGGCATGGTTTGAGCCACCCTTCAAGTTCAACCGCTTTCTCGTCTTGGCAAATCGACTAATAAAATAGATGCAACTTCATCTATAACGTGGCCACGCGTTTTCATAGTCCGACTTCCACAAGAGGGCCCAACGATATCTCTCCTGTTAAGGTGGTGACAAGTCCCATATTGCATGTCTACTATCTCCACATGATTCGTGAACGTATCTGATCAACGCCGTTATAATCATCCGTTTAAAGACGACGTTTGACGCAGTCAAGACACGCTACTCCTCATATCAGATACTCTAAACATCTCAGATATGAGGATCGAAGAACGAACCGATGTATGAGATTCAAGTCATGACTCCGTCCATGTGACAATCTCATGTGGGTCATCCAGTCACTCGTTCACAACGAGTACCCATGATTGTGATCTGCATCCAATGCATTGATCACACCTCATGCTAGTCTTAATTCATCATTGTTCCCGCAACGATGACTGAGTAGGGAGTTTAGAATCATTCTCTAATGATTCAAGGATGCCGAAATACAACAAACATGCTAATCGTATAATGGGAAAAGTAATGCATTCATAAATCAATGAATCAATACAAAGTCAAATGTCATATCACGGATCATCCTAGAAGCATTACAACCAACAATCTCCCACTATGCTCTATGATCTATCCTACAAGCTGAAGGGAGAGGCTTGCTTCAGCCCATAAATGGATCTCTGAAGCTTGCATACCTTCCTCAGACTCTTAGGATCGAAAAACCCTCGGGTTGTGTCATGTACACATCCTCGAGCATATTCCCGTTAAGGAATGCGGTCTTGACGTCCATCTGCCATA
>NW_010966469.1:78468-83777 GCF_000463585.1 Tarenaya hassleriana
ATGAATAAAATACTCTCATAAAAACACATAGAAAGTATCAATACATCGAATGTATCTCAATAAAGCTCATAATCAGTACATCATAGAGCACTAAACCAACAGTGCGGACCGTCCGTTCTATCCTCATAGAACGGACGGTCTGCGTGTTGTCGTGGACCGTCCGTTCTGCTTCCCAGAACGGACGGACCACGCATCCGGACCGTCGGGTCTTGACCCGTCCGACTCGGTTTTCCGTCGTTTTCTCTCGTGTTTTTGTCCTTCCCTGCGTGTGTGACCCTGTAGGCTCATTCGACATAGCAGTATAACCCGAAATCCCTATTTCGGGTATACGCCTGTATCAACTGAAGAAGTCGTTTGATCACGAAAGGCAGGAAGAATACCTCGCCCTCTACACAAATCCACACTTCGGGATGGATTCCAATGCTTGGAACTTGTCTGCTAGGACTCGAATCTCTATTCGATATGTGCACCGAGAAATCTCGAGACTTAGAACTCGTTTTTGGATCTCCAAAAACCCTCTCTTTTCTGCCAAAAGTCGGCTGCTCAAAGTCTCTTACGAATTAGGGTTCTAATCTCTTTCTTATAAAGTGATTTAACCCTAATTTCGGTTTAATTTTCGGAAAACCGGAACCTGGAACGGACGGTCCAGAATTGCACGTGGACCGTCCGTTCCAGTAAGGCAGAACGGACGGTCTACGTTGTGCGGACCGTCCGTTCTATCCTCATAGAACTGACGGTCTGTGTGTTGTCGTGGACCGTCCCATAAATTTTTGTTTTACTTCCGCTGCACAAACCCTAGAATCGATCTCTTAGGAATTAGATTCGCTCATGAGATCCCAGGAATCCCAACAGTTTCATCATAATCTATACCATGAATCTACCGAAACCCTTTCGCGATGAGTCGTGCCTTATAGGTATGCACGATGCCATCCATGTCGGTTTTCTTCTTGAAAACCCACCTGCAACCAATGGTCTTAATACTATCGAACGAATCGACCAAAGTCCACACATTGTTGTCGTACATGGATTGCATCTCAGACTTGATGGCTCGAATTTTATTTGGATTTTATACGAGTATGCCTTTGGTTTCCAAACGGTTTCCACACATTATTAGGCATTTTTAGAGCCATCTTAGGGTTTTGGGACCATTTCTTGGCTTTGACAGGACCTCGAGAGCACAACACAGAAATTCGGCGGGAAATGGAGAAAACAGGCTATTGGTCTGCCCCTGACCGGAATGTACTTCGGCGGACCAATCGGGCACAGTTGATTCAACCGAGAGAGGAGAGGAGACGAGGAAGAAAATGAAGAACTCATCCGGTCCGGAGCTGACCACGTCTGGTCAGACCCGGACCAGCAGAAGAATCCCCAGTCCGCCTACACGCTCCGACCTAGCCGAGCTGACCAAGAAAAAATCAACGTCTGGTCCGGACCTGACCAGTTCTGGTCAGCCGGATCAAGATCACGGGCTTTAGTCAGCCAGCAGACTCCGAGCCGAACGTCCTGACCAGACCCGAAGAACAGCTGGTCCGGAGCTGACCTACCCAGGTCCGCCGGACCAGACCGCATTAGCCACTCCCCAGTCTGCCAGTCTCTCGCCCAGTCAGCCGCGGGAACCCTCTGAAGAGCTGGTCCGGAGCTGACCAGTGTTGGTCAGCCGGACCATGAGCAGTTTTGCGTCGAGGGGGGCGGCGATTTTCTCTCCTCCAGAAGACCTAGGGCCGAAATCTTGAAGGAGAAACAAGGAGTTTGCTTTGGTTTGAAGATTGAAGATTCTATTGAGCACCTCTAGCTATTTTGGTGTTCTTGAACATGGTTTGTGAGTAGTTTCTTGTTGTGGGATGAGCGATTGGCCCTCATGTAAGGATGCTTGTCTTCACCTTTGGACCCAAGAGTGTGTCTTGTTTATGCTTTCAAACTCTTGCAATGAATGGATTTTTGTTCTTCATGATTATCTCTCATCTCTCTTGAATGAATGTTTAGGGAAACCTAGGATTTGTTGAATTGACTGATGCAATAGTTTGGGTTTGATTGCTAGAGTTTAATGAATGGTGTTTAATGCTTCCCATTGGATGAAAATCTTATGGGTAGAATTTATGATTGAGAATTTAATGGAGACATGGATTCTTGATTCTTGGTGCATTCATTGAAATGGGTTGAGATTGAATGCGAAGAAATTCGGTTCAATTCAATCTAGGATCGTGACAAGGGAATTTAATGCATTCGGAAATTTCACTCTAAGCCACGAAAGTGGATAGAGTACTCTCTTGGATAGCGGGTTTCGGGTCGAAAGAACCGAACCCGACCTTAGTCTTCGAATCTCTCACTTTAGAACAAGCATGATCTAGGTCCATAATTCCTTACGGCATCCTTGCATGATCGGTCAATCCCGATTCCCATAACCTTTCCCATCGATTATCTTCTCTTGAATTATTGTTGTCTTTGATTTTATTTCTCTCATTTAATTTTCTGCAACCTTGAAAACCACCAAAAACAATTCTCCAACTTTATTTTTACCATTTTCCTAGTTTTAGTCGATTCCTAGCTTAACCGCTTAAGTCCTTGTGTTCGACCCCGGTACTACGACATCCGTATATTTGCGGATTAGTAGTGTGTCGTGTATAAATTTAAAGCTCGTCACGCAAGTGATCAAGTTTTTGGCGCCGTTGCCAGGGACTTTTTACGGTTTCAATAGCTAGGATAGATTGACTCTAGGTTAGTCTTTCCGGAGTCTTTGATTTTTTTTCGGTTTGATTTTTGTGTGTTTGTTCACTTCCTTTTTCTTTGTGTGTTTGTGAGATTTTTATTTTTCTCTTGAGCCATTATTTCTTTTATTTCTTGATTTTTCTGTTTATTATTTTTGCTGTTTGTATTTCCCTAGACTTTTCTGGACTTGTTCTGGATTTTTCGGGACCTCTCTGGATATTTTCAGAATTCCCTGGACTTTTTCGGAGTTATTCTTGACATTTCCTGGACTTTTCTGAATTTTTCTGGATTTTTCCCGATTTTCGTGGACTTTTTCGGGATCGTTCTGGACTTTATCGGGTGTCTCTCTCTGCCTTTTTATTCACTTCGATTCACCTTCTCTGCCTTTTTCTGGACTTTTATTTTTGCAGGTTCCCTTAGTGCATGAGCAGACGTCCCACTCGAAGACAACTCGACCCAGATTTTGAGCTTGCCTTTGACCCGGACATAGACAGAACAGAAAGGGAAATCCGCAGAAAACGAAGAGAGGACAGAATGGCAGAAGAGGCAGCAAGGGGTGAAGCGCAGCCAAGAGAGCACGTCCGAGCTAATCTGCAGACTCTTGGGATGTACACCATGCCCAAGCATACTCAGTTGCTTCCGTGCATCAACCGACCACCCTTAGACCATTTTGAGCTTCAACCACAGTTCATCCAGATGCTAAATCAGATGAGCTTCAGAGGGAGGTATAATGAGGATCCGAATTCTCATCTTACGCAATTCAAGATGCTCTGTCGAACCATTAAAAAGCTGCCGGGCGTGACAATGGAAGACGCAATGATCGAGGCATTTCCTTTCTCTCTGATGGATAAGGCACGGGATTGGCTCTATACCTTGGAGCCAAATTCCATTTCTACATGGGATGAGATGGAGGAGAAGTTTATGATGAAATATTACTCTCCCATGAAGACACAGTTGGCGCTGAACAAGATTAACACATTCGCCCAAGATGATGATGAGACCTTGTATGATGCTTGGGAGAGGTTCAAGGAGTATCAGAGAATGTGTCCGCACCACGGTATGGACAACAAGTATCTCCTCTCTACATTCATACATGGTCTTAGGGACGACACGAGAGGATGGGTGGATGCAGCATGTGGAGGCAGCGTGTATGATCTCTCTTTCGAGGCACTAGAAGCGTAGATTGCTAAAATGGCGAAAGGGAGAAGCATTTCAGGGGAAATGGGCAGCAGACGGTCTTTGCCTAAGGCTGATGTCAAAGGGGATGCTAGCGAGTCTTCTGCTTTACAGGCCGTTCTCTTAGAGCTTTCTGTCATCAAGCTACAGCTTGCTAGGTCCGGTTCATCAAACCCGCAGAAGGGTAAACCGGGCATGTACATGGTGGAACAAGCAGAAGAAGCCATGGAAGAAGTCGACTATGTGGGAAGAAATCAATACAAAAATTAGTCGAACTTCTACAATCCGGGGAATCGGAATCACTCTGGCTTTTCTTATGGCAACCCGCAAGGAGCGTTGAACCCTCAGCATCAAAGCGGAGCGAAACCTCAGGGACCCCCAGGATTTCAGCCTAGATACCAGAATCAGGGCTACCAGAGCCAGAATCAGGGGTATCAGAATCAGGGCTAGGACTACAATCAGAGAAATCAAGGATACAGAGCTCCTCCGCCTCAAGCTAAGGAAGAAGAGTCGGAGTTAAAGTCGATGTTAGCCCAGCTAATGCACGATCAGAAAAACTCGTTTTCCAGCTTGGGTCAAGAGATGCAAGGATTCAAAGGGAAGCAAGAGAGCTTTGAACATAGATTGGATGGGATGGATGCACATCTCAAGATGGTGGATAACCAGATTGCTGAGCTTGCTTCCCAAGCTGCGAGACCTCAAGGCCAATTTCCGGGTAAGGCTGATCCTAACTCGAGGGAGCATATTAATGCTATAGGCTTGAGAAGCGGAAGACAGCTTCCGGAGACCTCCCCAGTTGTCAGAGAAGAGGGAGAAGGCTCACATGAACCTCAGAGGGCCGCCTTAGATAAAGGCAAGGGCCATGTTGTAGAGGGGGAAGAGGCGAGGTATATTCCGCCTCCTCCACAGGCACCCCCTCTACCATTTCCATCTCGGGCAAGGAAGTATAATGAAGACAGCCAGTTTGCCAAGTTTACCGAGATGTTGAAGAAGATGGAAGTGACCATGCATTTTCATGAGGTAGTTCTCCAAATCCCGTCTTACACTAAATTCTTGAAAGACATACTCACGAAGAAGAGGGCGGTTGAGAAGGAGACAGTGGCACTTAGTACAGAAGTGAGTGCTGCCATATTGCAGACGGAGTTACCGCATAAGATGGCTGATCCCGGTAGCTTCTCCATCCCGTGCAGATTGGGGAATGTGGAGATTGAGAGGGCGCTTTGTGATTTGGGCGCAAGTGTCAGTTTGCTGCCTCTTTCCATATTCAAGAAACTTAATGTCGGAGAGCTGAAACCGACAAGGATGGCACTGCAATTGGCCGACCGATCAGTGAAGTATCCCGCTGGGATCTTGGAGGATGTGCCTCTGAAGATAGGGAAATTCTATATCCCCGTCGATTTTGTTGTTCTGGACATGCCGGAGGATTC
>NW_010966469.1:83871-86589 GCF_000463585.1 Tarenaya hassleriana
ACACGGCCGATGTTGTTGTGCATGTCAGAGAGGGTAGACTCACGATGAAGATCGGAGACGAGACGGTTGAGTTCAGACTTGATCAGAATCTTAAGCAGCCGCATTTGGTGGAGTCTTCCTTCTACCTAGACTTGATCGATACATTAGTCGACGAAGTGAGGGATGAGTTCAGAGATTCAGATCCCCTTGAGATGGCATTGAACGCGGTACAAGAGAGCGTGTACTGTGATTGGGAGGAAGTTCGGAGCATTGTTCGGACTTTAAACGACAGCTCATCGATTGAGCTTGAGGGCTGGAAATACAGGGCCGTTGAGCCCTTATCTTGTTTCGGAGCATTGTTCGGACTTTAAACGACAGCTCATCGATTGAGCTTGAGGGCTGGAAATACAGGGCCGTTGAGCCCTTATCTTGTTCTGCCCGTGAGTTCCCTTGGCTAAGGGACGAGGAAAACAATGAGGAACCATCATCTTCACCGAGCCATCAAGCCCCGATATCCTCCATACAAGTCAAGCAGCCCGATGTGGAGATGAGCGGGAAGAAATATTGGGATCCAGAGAGCGCGCCAAAGGCGGAATTGAAGCCCTTACCACAAGGGCTTAGGTATGAATTTCTCGGACCTAATTCTAGTTACCCGATCATTGTGAATGCTGCTTTGACTGATGTGGAACTAGCTGAATTAGTTGCATTGCTTAGGGAGTATTAGTCCTTCCCTTTGCATGCACCGCATTCATCTAGAGGATAACTCTAAGACCTCCATCGAACATCAACGTAGATTAAACCCGACCATGAAGGAGGTAGTGAAGAAGGAAGTGCTTAAATTGTTAGATGCGGGTATCATTTATCCGATTTCGGATAGTGCATGGGTTAGTCCCGTGCAAGTTGTGCCAAAGAAGGGGGTATCACTGTGGTAGAAAATGAGCATAACGAATTGATACCCACTAGGACGGACACAGGTTGGAGGATGTGCATTGATTATAGGAAGCTGAATTCGAACACCCATAAGGACCATTTTCCTTTGCCCTTCATCGACCAAATGCTAGAGAGGTTATCCTTGCATTCCCACTTTTGTTTTCTTGATGGCTACTCGGGATTCTTCCAAATCCCCATTCACCCTAGCGACCAGGAGAAAACCACCTTTACATGTCCATATGGCACCTTTGCATATCGTAGGATGCCTTTTGGTTTATGTAATGCACCAGCGACATTTCAGAGATGCATGACTGCTGTATTTTCTGATCTCATTGAGGATGTTATGGAGGTGTTCATGGATGATTTTTCCGTCCATCGGCCCTCCTTTCTTGTGTGTCTAATGAATTTGAGTAGAGTGTTGGACAGGTGTGTTGAGGCGAATCTTGTGCTGAATTGGGAGAAGTGCCATTTCATGGTCCAAGAGGGCATTGTGCTAGGCCACAAGATTTCGAGCAAGGGGATTGAGGTTGATCGAGCTAAGGTCGAAGTGATAGAGAAGCTGCCGCCTCCACGGAATGTTAAGGGAATCCAGAGTTTTCTGGGACATGCCTGGTCTACAGGAGGTTCATCAAGGACTTCTCAAAGATTTCGAGGCCTTTGACCGAACTACTTGCAAAGGACGTGCCTTTTGAGTTCACCCATGACTGTCAGGCCGCCTTTGAGACTCTGAAGAAGGCATTGATCTCTCCACCCATCATTCAGCCGCCGGATTGGGAAGCTCCCTTTGAGCTTATGTGCGACGCTATTGATTTTGCAGTGGGGCTGTTTTGGGTCAGAGGAGAGACAGGAAGCTCCACGCTATATACTATGCGAGTAGAACCTTAGACGATGCTCAGATGAATTACTCCACCACTGAGAAGGAGTTAGTCGCCATAGTATTTGCCTTTGAGAAGTTTCGGTCATACTTGGTCGGGTCGAAGGTGATTGTCTATACCGACCATGCTGCTTTGAGGTACCTTCTGTCCAAGAAAGACGCCAAGCCTAGACTGATTAGATGGGTGCTCTTGCTGCAAGAGTTCGACTTGGAGATCAGGGATAGGAAAGGTACAGAGAATGGAGTGGCCGACCATCTTTCCCGAATTGAATGCCATGAGAAGATTCTGATTAATGATTGTCTTCGGGATGATCACGTGATGGCGGTACAAGTCAAGGAGAGAGACCTGTGGTACGCAGATTTTGTTAACTTCATTGTCAGCAGGTACATTCCTCACGAGTTGGACTACAACGGGAGGAAGAGGTTCTTCAGAGACATCAAGGACTATTTTTGGGAAGAGCATTACCTCTTCAAGAGAGGCAAGGATGACCTCTTTAGGAGATGTGTACCCGAAGAGGAAGTTCAGAGTGTGATTCATCATTGTCACTCTTCGGACTATGCTGGTCATTTTGGAGCATCGAAGACCTCGGCTAAAATTCTTCAAGCCGGGTTTTATTGGCCATCAATGTTCAAAGACGTTCATCAATACGTCTCCTCTTGCGATTCTTGCCAGAGAACGGGGAACATCTCCCGCCGCCACGAGATGCCTCAGCACTACATCTTGGAAGTTGAGCCCTTTGACGTTTTGGGCATAGACTTCATGGGACCGTTCCCATCTTCTTGTGGGAACCAATACATCCTCGTGGCGGTCGATTATATCACCAAGTGGGTAGAAGCGATGGCGAGTCCCATAAGGACTCGAAAGTGGTGACAAAGATGTTCAAGAGGGTGATTTTTCCGAGATTCGGGACGCCAAGGGTCGTGATTAGCGATGG
>NW_010966469.1:86741-90417 GCF_000463585.1 Tarenaya hassleriana
TCCAAGCTTGATGACGCTCTATGGGCGTATAGGACAGCCTTCAAGACACCCATCGGTATGTCTCCCTTTCAACTTGTCTATGGGAAAGCTTGTCATTTGCCGGTTGAGCTTGAGTACAGAGCATATTGGGAAATTAAGAAGCTGAATTACGATTGGAAATCCGCTGCGGAGAAGCGAGTGTTGCAGCTTCACCAACTGGATGAGATTCGGTTGAACGCCTACGAGAATGCCCGGATTTACAAGGAGAGAACTAAGAGATGGCATGATCGTCGGATTTTGCAAAGGGATTTTAGAGAACGTGATCAGGTACTTCTCTTTAACTCAAGGCTCAAACTATTTCCAGGCAAGTTGAGATCGCGTTGATCGGGACCTTTCACGGTTAAACACGTCTACCCTCATGGAGCGATAAAGTTATATGGCTATGGAGGGGATACATTCAAGACCAACGCGCAAAGGTTGAAGATTTACAACCCCGGGGAGCATGACAAAGAGAGGAGCTCGATGAGCTTCTCCGACCCTCAAGACGAGTGAGCAACCCACGGTCAAGCTTAGGACCATAAATAAGCGCTCTCGGGAGGCACCCCGAACTTGTACATATCCTTTTTAGTATCCTTTTACATTTGCATATCACGTAGAATCATTTAGGTGCATTGATGAGATTTGTTCTATGCTTGTGATGGTGGTTGACATTGCGCTTAATACTTCGATCTGGCTAAAGGGGAATGATTTTCCTTGCTGTCTACAGCTGCGGACTTTAATACAGGAACACACGCGGAAAAGGAGAAAAATTCTGGCGAGAAAAATCTAGGCAAAGTGACTTGGTCAGCCCCGGACCAAATTTTGGTCCGACGGACCAAGTCACTCCGACGCGAGCACAGACAGGCGGACCAAGGAAGGGAGACGGACCAGAGAGTGCGCTGAACGTGTGGTCAGTCGTTGACCAGAAACTTGGTCCGGCTGACCACGGACACAGCTCATTCGAAACGGACCGCAAACGCGGTCTGAGTGAACCTGTGCGTTCGCTCAGCCCCGGACCAGAAGCCACTCAGCCACGGACCAACATCTCACGAAGATTAAAAGATGGCCCCCGTACTTCACAAAGACAAGCGCCCAAAGTTTACCCGACCGCCGATTCTAGAGGGAGCGATCACAGAGCTAACTGACCTCGAGCCCATTGTTGACGACGACATTGTCCCTCCATACGGAGTTGGTTTCTCCCCCGAGAAAGAAAGCTTGCATCGGATACTAATCCAGATGGGAACTTCGCCATCTAAGTTCATCAGTCGCGAGATCGAGTAGCTAGGCCTATACGAGAGCGTGCGATACCTATTCCACCAGCTGGGTTGGGATAGACTGTTCGAGACATGGGAGGACACACACACCACGTTGACCCTTGAGTTCTTCGCCACATACAGATGCTGGCTACCCAGAAATGGGTCTGTAGACGGCGGCTACATGACGTTCCAGCTAGCCGGTCGCCGTCATTGCCTCACCATGGTGGATTTTGCAGAGATCTTGGGCATCCCACGAGGGACAAGACAAGTTGACCCCCCGATCGACCCTGATGCATTATAGGAGTTCTGGACCATTATTGGGTCAGGCGAGTTTGAGACAGGGAAGAGCAAGTCGACCAGGATTCGACACCCCGCGGTACGTATCCTGCACATGTTTATTGCGGGTGTGTTGTTTACTCGTGGCGAGCAGGGGAATATCAAGACCATAGAGTTGTGTCTGCTTAGACGGGCACTACGGGACGCGTTCGACGGAGATGATTGGGGCATGGCTAGCCTTGACCTAGCCTCCAGGGTGGCTATCCACCTTCACGAGATATCAGAGGCAAAGCAGTCCACCAGGGTACCCATACTAGGAGAGTTGGCATCAACCTGGGCTTGCAGTGGCATAAACCGATAGGGTATCCAGACTTGCGTCTCGCCATGCTCAGTTCGAAGAGGGCGATCGACACCCGCACGGCCGAAGGACCTTACTGGCGCTATATTGACACCGAAGAGAGGGAGAGGACAGTTCGTCTTCCTATGGACCCCCTCCCTCCCTTCACCATACAGGGCCTGCGGTTCCACATAGACGGAGAGGAGGCACCAGCCGCGCCTGCACCCCCACCCCGTCGACGACGCAGAGAGAGAGCTTCATCTCAGTCTCCTCAGGCACATGACCATACTGGGGATGCCTCCTCGTCTTTTGTATCAGCATCCCAGGAGGACATACGAGAGCTTAGAGATTTTATACGTCAGGGATTTGATACCGTTGGTCACCGCATGGACACCATTGACGGTCGGCTGGACTCATACGATCATCGTTTGGGCAACCTGGAGGACTCTGTAGCGGCTATGCGCACGCAGTTTGGACATTACCACTTCTATCAGACAGAAGTGAACCGCCGGTACGATTCCACCTATGTGACGAGGATGCAGAACATCGTACCGCCAGTCCCTCTCCCACCAGACTACCCTTACCCCGGCCACGCCTACGGACCGCAGCAGTCCTACTTTCCAGATGTGTCATACTCACCGAGGGCACCTCGCAGCCGTTCACCACCACCACCGGGCGACACCGATCACATGGAGACCGACCACGTCGGAACACAGTAGAGTCGCCAGAGATTGCATCAGGACCTTTTTCTTTCCCTTTTCTTTTTCACTTCTTTTGCATTTTCGGACCTATGACGTGCGTTGTTATTTTGCTATGTTGTCTTTTACGCTTAACTGTTATCGGATTCACTTGGTCTTTGTTTGTTTTAAGCTCTTAACTAAGGTTGAATCCTGACTCGGAACAAAAGACAACACACGATGTGGAATACATCAAAAGTGGAATGCAAGGAGGCACATTTCGACCTTGGGCACCAAGGTTACACATTAACCCTCCTCCACTTCGATCAAATTCTTTCATATTCCACATATTCCACCCCTTCGGATTCGAGTGACACCGCGGACGGTGTCTCATTCAAGTCTGGGGGGTGAGCATCTAACATCGCTTCAAGTCCCTTTTTTGAGTGCGTTCACACATTCACTTGCATATAAAAAAAATGATTTCTCACTATAGATGCATTCCACACTTGCATTTCTTGCACTTGTACATATAGACACCACCTAGCCTTGCATTGCATTTGTTACATATAGGTCTAGAACATGTAGGAGCATATGCATTGCATAAACCGTTTTGAGTTGAGATTGGTCGATGATGAAGTGATGGTGATAGCTGCTTAGAGATTGCTTAGTCATTTGGACTTAGACCTCTAGGTGTTCGAGTAGATTGTCGATGATAGGTGAATAGCGAACCCTCTCTTTGATGCTTGCGATTCTAGGTTGTGGGGTATCTTGTTGTCTTTAGGTATGCCAAAGAGTAGGACCGACCGAACCTAGGTTAAATATCTCCCTAAAACCGTTCCCGAAGCTTCTCCCATAGGATAGATAGTCTCTTGGAAAGAACGTTGTAGGAATAAGCGAAGAAGGTATATACATCCCAACACTCCGCTGTCACTATATCGTTAATGAAAATCATTCGATGACATGAGTGCGTCGAAATTCGACGGTTCGGGTCTAAGTTGTGGGACAAGTGTTGTCATGATCATTAGAGAAAAGCAAAAGCGGAGACACTTGTCAACTTCAACGTCCTAGGAACTCGGGATACTACTTCTCTTAGCATTCTCTTGAAAAAAAAA
>NW_010966469.1:90782-103005 GCF_000463585.1 Tarenaya hassleriana
ACCTAGATTCGATTCTACTCTCATAAGTTGAGCAGTGGATATGCAACTTGACCTTGAAACTCATCAAAGACCGATTTCTAACTCACCGTCCTACTCAGACTTCATGTTTCATCGATTTTATTTGCTCGAGGACGAGCAAAGATTTAAGTCTGGGGGGATTTGATGGCTCGGATTTTATCTGGATTTTATACGAGTATGCCTTTGGTTTCCAAACGGTTTCCACACATTCTTAGGCATTTTTAGAGCCATCTTAGGGTCTTGGGACCATTTTTTGACTTTGACAGGACCTCGAGAGCAGAAGCAGAAATTCGGCAAGAAACAGAGAAAACAAGCTATTGGTCCGCCCCTGACCGGAATGTACTCCGGCGGACCAATCGGGCACAGTTGATTCAACCGAGAGAGGAGAGGAGACGAGGAAGAAAATGAAGAACTCATCCGGTCCAGAGCTGACCATGTCTTGTCAGACCCGGACCAGCAGAAGAATCCCCAGTCCGCCTGCACGCTCCGACCTAGCCGAGCTGACCAAGAAAAAATCAACGTCTGGTGCGGACCTGACCAGTTCTAGTCAGCCAGACCAGGATCACGGGCTTTAGTCAGCCAGCGGACTCCGAGCCGAACGTCCTGACCAGACCCGAAGAACAGCTGGTCCGGAGCTGACCTACCCAGGTCCGCCGGACAAGACCGCCTTAGCCACTCCCTAGTCCGCCAGTATCTCGCCCAGTCAGCCGCGGGAACCCTCTGAAGAGCTGGTCCGGAGCTGACCAGTGTTGGTCAGCCGGACCAGGAGCAGTTTTGCGTCGAGGGGGACTCGATTGTGGAACGCAAGAGGCGGCGATTTTCTCTCCTCCAGAAGACCTAGGGCCGAAATCTTGAAGGAGAAACAAGGAGTTTGCTTTGGTTTGAAGATTGAAGATCCTATTGAGCATCTCTTTCCCTTTCTCTCCACCAGACTACCCTTACCCCGGCCATGCCTACGGACCGTAGCAGTCCTACTTTCTTTCTTGTTGTGGGATGAGGGATTAGCCCTCATGTAAGGATGCTTGTCTTCACCTTTGGACCCAAGATTGTGTCTTGTTTATGCTTTCAAACTCTTGCAATGAATGGAATTTTGTTCTTCATGATTATCTCTCATGTCTCTTGAATGAATGTTTAGGGAAATCTAGGATTTGTTGAATTGAGTGATGCAATAGTTTGGGTTTGATTGCTAGAGTTTGATGAATGGTGTTTAATGCTTCCCATTGGATGAAAATCTTATGGGTAGAATTTATGATTGAGAATTTCATGGAGACATGGATTCTTGATTCTTGGTGCATTCATTGAAATGGGTTGAGATTGAATGCGAAGAAATTCGGTTCAATTCAATCTAGGATCGTGACAAGGGAATTTAATGCATTCGGGAATTTCACTCTAAGCCACGAAAGTGGATAGAGTACTCTCTTGGATAGCGGGTTTCGAGTCGAAAGAACCGATCCCGACCTTAGTCTTCGAATCCCTCACTTTAGAATAAGCATGATCTAGGTCTATAATTCCTTACGGCATCCTTGCATGATCGGTCAATCCCGATTCTCATAAACTTTCCCATCGATTATATTCTCTTGAATTATTGTTGTCTTTAATTTTATTTCTCTCATTTAATTTTCAGCAACTTTGAAAAACCATAAAAACAATTCTCCAATTTTATTTTTACCAATTTCCTAGTTTTAGTCGATTCCTAGCTTAACCGCTTAAGTGCTTGTGTTCGACCCCGGTACTACGACATCCGTATACTTGCGGATTAGTTGTGTGTCGGGTATAAATTTAAAGCTCGTCACGCAAGTGATAGACTCCATGGCCTGGTGCCATTTCTCGGAATCGGAACTCGCCACAGCCTCTGAATACGATGTAGGCTCGTCATATTCTAACAACATGAGTTCGTCGTTTCCAGTCACAAGAAAACCGTATCTTGTAGGCTCTTGGCGAATTCTACCAGATCTCCGAGGTCTACAAGGAGGTGTTGTCTCAACAACTTGTGATACAGGTTGAACTGTTTTGACATGTTCACTCGGTTCTTCGACTATTTGTGGTTCTCGAACTTCTTCGAGATCTATTCTACTCCCACTGACTCTCTTGGAGACGAACTCTCTCTCCAAGAAAGATCCATTCCGAGCAACAAACACTTTGTTCTCGGATGGGTTGTAGAACCAGTACCCTTTAGTTTCCTTAGGGTAACCCACAAATATGCATTTATCAGATTTGGCGGATAGCTTATCAGAAGCCAGACGTTTCACATAAACGTCGCATCCCCAAATCTTCATAAATGCTAACCTGGGACGCTTCCCAGTCCATATCTCATATGGTGTCTTCTGAACTGACTTTGTTGGACAATTGTTCAGTATAAGCGCAGCCGTTTCCAGAGCGTAGCCCCAGAAGGATTTAGGAAGATCGACCTGACTCATCATAGACCGTACCATATCCAATAAGGTTCGGTTTCTCCTCTCGGATACACCATTCCATTGTGGCGTTCCAGGTGGAGTCAGCTGTGAGACAATCCCACAATCTGCCAGATAGTTAGTGAACTCTTGGCTCATATACTCGCCACCTCGATCAGATCGAAGCAACTTGATCGTCTTGCCAAGTTGGTTCTGTACCTCATTTCTGAAAATCTTGAACAATTCAAGTGTTTCAGATTTATGTCTCATCAAGTAGACATAACCGTACCTACTGAAATCATCAGTAAACGTAACAAAGTACAGATAACCTCCTCTAGCGGGTAAGCTCATAGGACCGCATACATCACTATGTATGAGTCCTAGCAACTCTGTAGCCCTTTCTCCTTTTCTAGTAAAAGGAGATTTTGTCATCTTGCCCATCAAACAAGAATCGCACGATTCGATTGATTCATAATCAAAAGAATCAAGAAGTCCAACAGAATGAAGCTTCGCTATGCGTTTCTCATTGATGTGATCAAGTCGACAATGCCAGAGATAGGTCGGGTTTAAGTCGTTCGGCTTAAACCGCTTGGTACTAATGTTATAGATCGAACTGTGTCCAGACGGTTTATCATCCAAAATATAAAGGCCATTAAACAGGTAACCATTACCATAAAATAAAGCGCCACTATAAATAGATAAAGTTTTGTTCTCAATGACAAAACGAAAACCATCAGAATCCAAACATGAAATCGAAATAATATTCCTGCTAATGGCAGGTACAAAATAACAATCATGCAACTCCAATACAAGGCCAGAAGGTAAAGTCAGATCATAAGTCCCGACGGTCAATGCAACAACTTTTGCTCCATTCCCGACGCGGAGATCCACTTCTCCCTTCGCCAGCTGCCTACTTCTTCTCAGGCCCTGCACATTTCCATAAATGTGTGAGGCACATCCGGTAACTAATACCCAAGATGTAGAAGTAAACAAGTTAGCTTCTATAACGAAGATACCTGAAGATGAAGCTTCTGCAAGCTTCTTCTTCTTCAGATCTTCCAGGTAGAGTTTGCAGTTTCTGCGCCAATACCCAATGGCATGGCTGAAATGACACTCTCCCTTCTCAGCTTTAGACTTAGGCTCGGCGGCAACAATTACCGTCTTGCCCTTGCCTTTCTTGCTCTTGGAACGCTTCCTTTTGTTGGAACTCTTTCCAACCACTAGGACACTTTTCTCGACTTTGATGTTATGCTCGGCCGATCACAACATCCCATGTAGCTCGGTCAAGTCCTTCTCCATCCCATGCATGTTATAGTTCATGACAAACTGGTCAAAACTATCCGGCAGGGATTGAAGAACTAGGTCTATTGCCAATTCACGACTAACCTCCAACCCTAGTCTGTCAAGATCCTCTAGATAACCCTTCATCTTGAGGATATGAGTACTCACGGGTGAACCATTGGTCATCTTACAGTTGACCAGGTTCTTAAGGACGTTAAATCGTTCGACCCTTGCCTGTTCCTCGAACATAGTCCTGAGATGCTCGATCATCTCGAAGGCATCAGTTCCTTCGAGTTGTTTCTGCAACTCAGCCGACATAGATCCGAGCATCAGACAGGTCACGTCCAGGTTATCATTGATGTGCTTATGGTAAGCATCTCTAACAGCCCTGGGCGCATTGGCCGCTGGTTCATCCTCTGGAACGGCTTCTTCCAGCACGTAGAGCTTCCGCTCATGCCTGAGAACAATTCTCAGGTTGCGGTACCAGTCGAGAAAGTTTCCACCAGTGAGTCTCTCCCGATCCAGGATGGATCGCATGGAGAGATTAGCCAGATTACCTGCAGCAGTCATATTCTACAGAAAAAGACAAACAAATAGACAGAAAACATGCAAGTCGCTTAGTACACATGCTAACACAGATAATAGATGCAATATGACAGGCTCCCACTAAGAAAAACACCCTCAATGAGTTTCTAAGTGAGTTAGGATCCATATTTCACATGTTTTTGAGTCAGCTAGGGCATGACGCTCAAAACCATGCTATTTAGGTAGACAACGCATTGTCAATCATATCACATATGACTCCTAGATGAGTATGGGATAGTGATACGCTATCACTGCATGTTCCTCATCCCATCCTTACCATCAGGTCCAAGTCCGACTTGATAACCCAATTCAAGCTCAACCATATTCGAGCTATGAGAATCACGATTTCTCCATACTCCCTCACCAAGATAATCAGGCACGCTCAGCTAGGGCGTGGCCCGTAACCATGACGATCGAGGCCTTGACAGTTGCTCTACTAATCAAAGTTTTGCGTGACAAGAAGGGATTTGATGTCTTGGCGCAAAGTTTCGAATTTTGGACTTGAGAAGTGTCTGAGGTCCAGTCTGGAGCTGACCAGGATTTGGTCCGCCGGACTGACCTTGGTCAGCTTTTCTGGTCCGCCGGACTGACCTTGGTCAACTTCTCTAGACCACCGAATTGTCCGTTTTGAGAAAAATCTGAGCTTGGTCCGGGGCTGACCAACTTTTGGTCAGCTCCGCACCAACTCTGTCTTCTCCTGCTCCGAGCTGACCTTGAACCGGACTCAGTTCAAAACTGAGCTTGGTCTGGGGCTGACCAAACTTGGTCAGCTCCAGACCAAGTCAGTCCGTTTCCTGTCCTCCGAGCTGACCAGAACGTGGTCCGGAGTCTGATATGTCTGCTGGTCCAGCTGACCAACACTTGGTCCGGCTGACCGCGGACAGATCAGATTCGGGACAGAATTTTCGGGCTTCGAAATTAGGGTTTCGCCTCGGTTTCGTCACACCGTTAACCCCTCCCAGACTCCGTACCATCCATGCATCATTCAACAATCACAAATATCATTAAACATGCATAGATTCAATGATTACATGCAATTTAATGATTAAAATCATGCAATCATATAACACGCACGACGATATACAGAGAACCAGGCTCTGATACCACTGTTGGGTTATCTACCGGTTCCTAGCATGCGATCATATCGATCTAGGGTTTGGTTTACTAGGTTTCATGCAGCGGAAGAAAGATCTAAACCTAGTCAAACGTCACACGCAACAAAACTTGCAAAACCCGAAAGATCGTGTATATCACCGAGGGAATCGTTATTTACCTCGTTCTCGATGAAACTTGAAGTTTATTTCGATCCGGGGCCTTTTCTAAATCATCTAGGACTGAAGTTACAGTTCCTCTACACGTATCCACACCGACGGGAAGGATTCCAAACGATTTGGAACGAATCTGCTAGGATTAGTGAAGAAAAAGGTAACTCAAGAGCCGAGATCCAATCCCGGAACAATAGAAATCGAAGAGAACAGGTTCTCTAGGGTTCTAGGATGTTTCTCTGAGTTTTAGGTCGGCCTTAATTAAGTTTGGACGAAATCCCAAACTTAAAATAAGCTTAAAAAACCCTAAAATCGAATTTTGGAATGTTCCCAGATTCCGTTCCTGGTCCGGCGGACCAGGCTTACTCAGCTGCCTTCGGACCGTCTGACCTGGAGCCTTGGTCCGGCTGACCAAGTTTTGCTCCGGACCAAGTCTCCTGGTCTTCTTTCGGTCCGCATGTTCGCTCCTCGGTCCGCCTGATCCAGCGTCTGGCCCGGGGCTGACCAACTCTTGGTCAGCCGGACCAGACCTGGGCAGTTGACCTCGGACTGAGCTTTCGGACCACCTGGACTGACCAATCTTGGTCCGGGGCTGACCAAACTTGGTCAGCTCCGGACCAACATGCTGAAAACTCCTTTTCATGCTCGTTTCGGTCAAATCTCGTTTCCATTCTTCGTATTCTTCACGTATAAGTCCATCCCTAGTGGTGTGTGACCCTGTAGGCCCATTCTAAGTGGCAGTGACTTTAGAAACCTTTCGCGAACCACAAGTCATGGTTAGCCTCTAGCAAGACGCCATGACCACCCACTTAGAATTGAGTTAGAGGTGATCTAACCAAGGCATTAACAGCTCGAATTCTGATCCTTTGTCTCACGATATCATAAGTTGAACAAGGGCATGGTTTGAGCCACCCTTCAAGTTCAACCGCTTTCTCGTCTTGGCAAATCGACTAATAAAATAGATGCAACTTCATCTATAGCTTGGCCACACGTTTTCATAGTCCGACTTCCACGAGAGGACCCAACGATATCTCTCCTGTTAAGGAGGTGACAAGTCCCATATTGCATGTCTACTATCTTCACATGATTCGTGAATGTATGTGATCAACGCCGTTATAATCATTCGGTTAAAGACGACGTTTGACGTAGTCAAGACACGCCACTCCTCATATCAGATACTCTAAACATCTCAGGTATGAGGATCGAAGAACGAACCGCTGTATGAGATTCAAGTCATGACTCTGTCCATGTGACAATCTCATGTGGGTCATCCAGTCACTCGTTCACAGCGAGTACCCATGATTGTGATCTGCATCCAATGCATTGATCACACCTCATGCTAGTCTTAATTCATCATTGTTCCCACAACGATGACTGACTAGGGAGTTTAGAATCATTCTCTAATGATTCAAGGATGTTGAAATACAACAAACATGCTAATCGTATAACGGGAAAAGTAATGCATTCATAAAACAATGAATCAATACAAAGTCAAATGTCATATCACGGATCATCCTAGAGCATTAAAACCAACATAGCTCGGCTAGAGGACGCCCGTCCTAACCCTCCACCCCAACCTAGGGAACCAGCTGCCCGCCCTAATCCACATTGAGACCACAGTTCCGAGACCCTTAGTGGTGACGAGAGTGACGTAGGACCCCCTAGGAGGCTGCGCGAGAGAGTAGTAGAACCTGTGGTAGACCGAGACCGCAACCATAGGAACCGAGCCCCTAGGCACCGCGAGCGACATCCCTATGAAGGGTCGGATTACGACGAACATAGACCTCGAGATAGGATAGATGACGAGGGATCCGAATACGTTGAACCACCTAGGAGACGAGCCCAGCCGAGACCGAGAGTTCGGGCCGACCGTAGATGAGAGGCACCCGATGACTTAGACGATCCCTACGTAGATCAGCCTCGTGCTTATCACGGATCGACCGAGCTTAAGCTCAAGCCCCCTCTCTTCCTAGGTAAGGTAGATCCCGAGGCGTATCTCGACTGGGAGCGATGGATGGATAATATCTTTGATTGTTATTCCTATTCAGAGCTTAAGAAGGTCCAACATGCGGCCGCCCAATTAGCCGAGAATGCCCTCACTTGGTGGGATCATGAGATTACTGAGCGTAGGCGAAGCCATTACGCTCAGGTCGAGACTTGGCGTGAGATGAAGAATCTCATGTGAAAACGTTTCGTACCTCCTCATTTCCATCGAGATCTCCAACGGAGGTATAGGCGTCTAGCGCAAGGGTCCAGGTCGGTAGAAGAATACTTTGAGGAATTTGAGAGCATTAGAAGCCGACTAGAGCTAGACGAGGACGAGGAAACGGTTATGGCCCAGTTCTTAGATGGACTGCAGGATAAGATCGGCCGCAAGGTCGAACGCCATCCGTACCGAGACCTCCAGGATCTCGTGCACCTAGCCGTGCAAATCGAGCAACACGAAAGACGTAAGTCTTCTAGGCTAGGTAAACCCCGAGCATATGATGTCGGAACCTCTAGTACTCCGTCCAAACCAACATCCTTTAGGAGAGAGGTTCCCGAGAGCCGAACCGTATCGAGTTTCCGGGACAAAGGAAAGAGTCCGCAAACATTGAGACCAAAACCACCACCCGAACCTTCTAAAGACACTAGAGCCCGTGAGATCATCTATTATAAGTTTCGAGGACGAGGCCATATGGCCAAAGATTTTCCGAACTCCCGTGTTATGATCATAACGAACAAGGGGGAATATGAGTCCTTGAATGAGGACGAGGCTGCTAACTCCGACTCTGATGAGGAGATCGAGTATCCGGATAGCGGCGAGTTACTCGTCACTCGGCGAGTACTTATCACGCTAACAACTCCGGAGGAAAAGCCCAGCGGGACACAATCTTCCACACCCGATGTACTATACACAGGAAGGTTTGTGGGATGATCATCGACAGTGGGTCTTGCACCAATGTCGCGAGTGCGTACACGGTAAAGAAGTTGGAACTACCCACGGAGAAACACCCGCACCCATATAAGCTTCAGTGGCTTAATAATAGCGGGGAGATAAAGGTGACCGAAAGGGTCAAGATCCCGTTCAGCATAGGTAAGTACCGCGACGAGGTCCTCTGTGACGTCGTTCCTATGCAAGCCGACCATATTCTGCTTGGTAGGCCTTGGCAATTTGATCGAGAGGTAAAACACGATGGTTGAGCAAACCAATACTCTTTCGTATACGACAAGCGAAAGGTTGTGCTCGCATCATTGAGTCCATCTCAAGTTCACGTGGAGCAGCTTAAACTAGCCAAGGAACCCGAACCGAAGAAAGGGAGTTTCTATCTTAAGGCTAGTCAGGTGGTACATGCTGTTCGTCAAGAACAGCCGGTGTTGCTCTTGGTCTTCAAAGACAGTTGAGCCTCCGTACGGAGACACCGTTCAGTCCTACTATTAGCCGACTCTTAGAGCGCTGTAGCGATGTATTTCCGGATGAGATTCTGGCGGGACTACCACCTATACGCGGGATCGAGCATCAGATCGATCTAATGTAGGGAGCACCATTGCCTAATCGGCCCGCGTACCGGATGAACCCCGAGGAAACCAAAGAGCTCGAGGAGCAGGTTCAAGAGCTTATGAGTAAGGGTTACATCCGAGAGTCCCTTAGTCCTTGTGCAGTTCTCGTACTACTTGTACCGAAAAAGGATGGGACTTGGAGAATGTGTATGGATTGTCGAGCAATCAATAGCATCACAGTTAAGTACCGGCATCCCATACCCCGACTTGATGACATGCTCGATGAGTTAAGTGGAGCCACGATCTTCTCAAAGATCGATCTTAAGAGTGGCTACCATCAAGTCCAGATGAAAGAAGAGGATCATCTGAATAGTTGTGGACCGACTGAACCAAAAAACCGTCCAAGTCGGATAAATGTCAGAATAATGTCGGTAATAGCAATTGGCAAAATATTATACTAATGAGATCACCTCAGATAGAGACACGTAACTTACAATTCGTCTATGGAAGACGATCCAAGAAGTATTGGGGACAAAGCTCAAGATAAACATAACACAACATCCCCAGATGGACGGTCACTTGACACAAATCATCCAGACTCTAGAGGACAAGTTTGGAGTGTCTATTCTAGGGTAGTTATGTGGGACCAATACTTGATGTTACGCGAGTTTACGTACAATAACAACAACCATGAAAACATTTGAGCGTCAATGTATGGAGCATCATACGGAAGACCAAGCGAAACCCCACTATGTTAAACAGAGATCGAAAATTGTCGAACCTTTAGACCCGAAAACTATATCAGAAACTACAAAAGTAATCAAGAAGATTCGTACAAATCTGAAAACCGCCCAGGATCGACAAAAGTCTTATGTCAATCATAGGAGATGAGGCAAAGAGATCACAAGGTTCGGATAAAAGGCAAAAAAAAAATTCATGATGTATCGGGTCATGCCCTACAATTACAAACGTGAGAATCGTGACATACCGTCGAGGACTATCGCCGGATTTAGGTAGTATCCATGACAACTCTATGGGTCGATACTATGAAATTATGTAGGTGATCCCTCTCAAGTGGCCGAACCACAAGGTGTTTGGACTCATACCTGCTTCAATATTTCGAGATGCGTCTCTGCAATCCATTGACCATAAGATAAAGAGACCACATACCAAGGAAATATCGTTCGCCAAAGTCATACGAAGAAGCCAAGGGGTCTCGCACATGACCTGTGAACCCGAAACGGAGAAGCGTAGTATGTACTCCCATTCGCACAACTGAACATCGTACAATCCCCTATTGTAATGTCAAGGTTGTGACAAATGTTTTGGAATATAACGGTATTCATTACGCCTTGCATTTCCGAATTCGAGGATGAATACTTTTTAAGGGGGGAGGATTTGTAATACCCTGGATCCCAAAGTAAATATTTAATTATTTTCGAGAATAAATAAATAAATAAATACGTATATAATTCGGAATGGAAGTGAAAAATAAAATGGAAAAGAGTACGAAGCCGGAAAACGTCAAAAAGGATCGAAAAATAAGCGAAGAAGAATGTTGAAATTTATCTTCAGTCCAAACCTGACCAGAAACTGGTCAGCCGGATTAGGGTTGGATCATCAGACCAAGACGAAGAGGAACAGACCGGAAAAAGACGGAAAATTTAGAAAAGTGAAGTTGGTCCGCCGGACCAAAATCTGGTCAGGGTCGGACCAACCTACTCAGGCCACGGACTTCACCGGCGGACTCGAGGGAAGAAGAGGCGAACCGAAAGATGAAAAGGGAAGGCTTGTCCGGGGCTGACCAGAAGTCAGTCCGCCAAACCAGGTCCGCTCCTAGGGAAAAGAACCACGTCGGACCAATGGCGGACTGAGAGGTGGAAAGTGAGTCTGGTCCGGAGCTGACAAACTGTTGGTCTGCCGAACCAGAACACTCAGTCGGACCGAAGCGGGAATCGGCAGACCAAAATTCTGATTTGGTTAGCCGGTCTGGCAGACCAAGTTCTTGGTCCGACGGACCGGCAGAGCAAAATCTGCCAGCGAAGCAACCACGTTCCCACATGGTTTTCTCGCGTCAAACCGACCCACACCTACTCCATAGCCGCCCGAATGAAGTGGGAGATACCACCTAACATCTACATTGGTCCCCGCGACGCCTATCTTTCTCTCTCTCTGATAATACCCTCATCATCTCCTTCACTCAGCCATTTCCGGATTAAAATTTTGCAGAAAAAGAAAGAGATGAAAAGAGAGAGAAAGGAAAAGAAAGAAAGGGAGAGGAGAGAAAGAGAGCTCGTGGAAGTAAGGATGAATTTTCCTAGAAGGTTTCTAGGAGTTCTTGATGGAGAGCAAACCCAGAAACATCGCATGAATCTCGGCCAAGAAAGATCAGAACTGAAACAGAGGTGAGTGGCTTGAGTTGTTTCTATGTACTCTCGTTTTCATCGTGTGACAGTGATATCTCAATGCTTTTTTATTGGACTTGGAAGAGGACATTTCAATGAAGATTTAGAAATAAACGGTACTCAATTTGATTGAGAAACGAGGGAGATATGAGCAAATGAAAACTGTGGAAAAACTGAAATTGCAGAGTCGCAATTTTTGAGGTACAGGGGTTACAAATTGTTTTTCAACGTGTATATATAAGTTTTTGATGGCTCGGATTTTATCTGGATTTCATACGAGTGTGCCTTTGGTTTCTAAACGGTTTCCACACATTCTTAGGCATTTTTAGAGCCATTCTAGGGTTTCGGGACTATTTCTTGACTTTGGCGGGACCCCGAGGGCATAACGCACAAATTCGGCGAGAAACGGAGAAAACAGGCGTTTGGTCCGCCGCTGACCGGAATGCACTCTGGCGGACCAAGTCTGCCCAGCACATCGAGTCGGACCGAGGAGAAAAGATGAGGAAGAAGTAAAAGAACTCATCCGGTCCGGAGCTTACCAGAACTGGTCAGCCCCGGGCCAAGTGAGTTTCGTGCCCCTCAGTCCGCCGAACAGAAGAGGACCTGACCAGACCCGAAGCGCAGCTGGTCCGGAGCTGACCAGTTTTGGTCAGCCCGGCCAGCATTTCTCTGCCTCAGCTCAGTCTGCCAACACGCTCCGAGTCAGCCGGGGGGAGTCCACTGAAGTCTCGGTCCGGAGCTGACCAGTTTCTGGTCAGCCGGACCAGGAACACCTGCGCCGCGTAACGTCTCATTTTTT
>NW_010966469.1:103779-104761 GCF_000463585.1 Tarenaya hassleriana
AGAGTACTCTCTTGGATAGCGGGTTTTCGGTTTGAGAGAACTGAACCCGACCTTAGTCTTGGAATCCCTCACTTTAGAACAACCATGATCTAGGTCCATAATTCCTTACGGCATCCTTGCATGATCGGTGAAACCCGATTCCCATAACCTCTCCCATCGATTATCTCCTCTTGAATTATTGCTTGCTTTGGTTTTATTTCTCTCATTTAATTTTCTGCAACCTTGAAAACCACCAAAAACAATTCTCCAACTCTCCCATCGATTATCTCCTCTTGAATTATTGCTTGCTTTGGTTTTATTTCTCTCATTTAATTTTCTGCAACCTTGAAAACCACCAAAAACAATTCTCCAACTTTATTTTTACCATTTTCCTAGTTTTAGTCGATTCCTAGCTTAACCGCTTAAGTCCTTGTGTTCGACCCCGGTACTACGACATCCGTATACTTGCGGATTAGTTGTGTTTCGGGTTACAAATTTAAGACTCGTCACGCAAGTGATCAAGTTTTTGGCGCCGTTGCCGGGGATTTTTTACGGTTTCCATAGCTAGGATAGATTGACTCTAGGTTAGTCTTTCCGGAGTCTTTAATTTTTTTCGGTTTGATTTTTGTGTGTTTGTTCACTTTTTTTTTTCTTTGTGTGTTTGTGTGATTTTTATTTTTCTCTTGAGTCAATTTTTCCTTATTTTTTTTATTTCTTGATTTTTCTGTTTATTATTTTTTATGTTTGTATTTTCCTGGACTTTTCTGGACTTGTTCTAGATTTTTCGGGACCTCTCTGGACATTTTCTGAATTCCCTGGATTTTTTCGGAGTTATTCTGGACATTTCCTGGACATTTCTGAATTTTTCTGGATTTTTTCCGATTTTCCTGGACTTTTCCGGGATCGTTCTGGACTTTATCGGGTGTCTCTCCCTACTCTTTGCCTTTTTATTCACTTCGATTCACCTTCTCTACCTTTTTCTGGACTTTTATTTTTGCAGGTT
>NW_010966469.1:104986-108064 GCF_000463585.1 Tarenaya hassleriana
GCCCAAGCATACTCAGCTACTCTCGTGCATCAACCGACAAACCTTAGACCATTTTGAGCTGCAGCCACAGTTCATTCAGATGTTGAATCAGATGAGCTTCAGAGGGAGGTATAATGAGGATCCGAATTCTCATCTTCCGCAGTTCAAAATGCTCTGTTGAACCATCAAGAAGTCGCCGGGCGTGACAATGGAAGACGCGATGATCGAGGCATTTCCTTTCTCTCTGATGGATAAGGCCCGGGATTGGCTCTATACCTTGGAGCCAAATTCCATTTCTACATGGGACGAGATGGAGGAGAAGTTTATGATGAAATATTACTCGCCCATGAAGACACAGTTGGCCTTGAACAAGATCAACACATTCGCCCAAGATGACGATGAAACCTTGTATGATGCTTGGGAGAGGTTCAAGGAGTATCAGAGAATGTGTCCGCACCACGGTATGGACAACAAATATCTCCTCTCTACATTCATACATGGTCTTAGGGACGACACGAGAGGATGGGTTGATGCAGCATGTGGAGGCAGCGTGTATGATCTCTCTTTCGAGGCTTTAGAGGCGCAGATTGCTAAGATGGCGAAAGGGAGAAGCATTTTAGGGGAAATGGGCAGCAGACGGTCTTTGCCTAAGGCTGATGTCAAAGGTGATGCTAGCGAGTCTTCGGCTTTACAAACCGTTCTTTCGGAGCTTTCTGCCATCAAGCTGCAGCTTGCTAGGTCCGGTTCATCAAACCCACAGAAGGGTAAACCGGGCATGTACATGGTGGAACAAGCAGAAGAAGCCATGGAAGAAGTTGACTATGTGGGAAGAAATCAATACAACAATCAGTCGAACTTCTACAATCCGGGTAATCGGAATCACCCTGGCTTTTCTTATGGCAACCCGCAAGGAGCGTTGAACCCTCAGCATCAAAGCGGAGCGAAACCTCAGGGACCCCCAGGATTTCAGCCTAGATACCAGAATCAGGGCTACCAGAGCCAGAATCAGGGGTATCAGAATCAGGGCCAAGACTACAATCAGAGAATTCAAGGATACAGAGCCCCTCCGCCTCAGGCTAGGGAAGAGGAGTCAGAGTTAAAGTCGATGTTAGCCCAGCTAATGCACGATCAGAAAAACTCGTTTTCCAGCTTGGGTCAAGAGATGCAAGGATTCAAAGGGAAGCAAGAGGGCTTCGAGTAGAGATTGAAGGGGTTGGATTCACATATCAAGATGATGGACAATCAGATTACTGAGCTTGCTTCCCAGGCAACGAGACCTCAAGGCCAATTCCCGGGTAAGGCTGATCCTAACCCGAGAGAGCATATTAATGCCATAGGCTTGAGAAGCGGAAGACAGCTTCCGGAGACCTCCCTAGTCGTCAGAGAAGAGGGAGAAGGTTCACACGAACCACAGAAGGCCGCCTTAGATAAAGGCAAGGGCCATGCTGTAGAGGGAGGAGAGGCGAGGTACATTCCGCCTCCTCCACAGGCACCCCCTCTACCATTTCCATCTCGGGCGAGGAAGTACAATGAAGACAGCCAATTCGCCAAATTTACGGAGATGTTGAAGAAGCTGGAAGTGACCATGCCCTTTCATGAGGTAGTGTTACAGATCCCGTCCTACACTAAATTTCTGAAGGATATTCTTACGAAGAAGAGGACGGTTGAGAAGGAGACAGTGGCACTTAGCACAGAAGTGAGTGCAGCCATATTGCAGACGGAGCTACCGCCGAAGATGGCTGATCCCGGTAGCTTCTCCATCCCGTGCAGATTGGGAAATGTGGAGATTGAGAGGGCGCTTTGCGATTTGGGCGCAAGTGTCAGTTTGCTGCCTCTCTCCATATTTAAGAAACTTAATGTTGGTGAGCTGAAACCGACGAGGATGGCACTGCAATTGGCCGACCGATCAGTGAAGTATCCCGCTGGGATCTTGGAAGATGTGCCTCTGAAGGTAGGGGAATTCTATGTCCCCGTCGACTTTGTAGTTCTGGACATGCCGGAGGATTCTAAAATCCCCATCATACTTGGTAGGCCGTTTCTGAACACGGTTGATGCTGTAGTGCATGTCAGAGAAGGGAGACTCACGATGAAGATCGGGGATGAGACGGTTGAATTCAGGCTTGATCAAAATCTTAAGCAGCCGCATTTGGTAGAGTCTTCCTTCTACCTAGACCTGATCGACACGTTGGTCAGCGAAGTGAGGGATGAATTTAGAGAGTCAGATCCCCTTGAGATGACATTGAACGCGGTACAAGATAGCATGTACTGCGATTGGGAGGAAGTCCGGAGCATTGTTCGGACTTTAGATGACAGCTCATCGATTGAGCTAGAGGGCTGGAAATACAGGGCCATTGAGCCCTCATCTTGTTCTGCCCGCGAATTCCCTTGGCTAAGGGACGAGGAAAACGGAGAGGAGCCATCAACTTCTCCAAGTCATCAAGCTCCGGTCTCCTCCATTCAAGTCAAGCAGCCCGATGTGGAGACGAGCGGGAAGAAAGAGTGGGATCCAGAGAGCGCGCCTAAGGTGGAATTGAAGCCCTTACCACAAGGGCTTAGGTATAAATTTCTCGGACCTAACTCTACTTACCCGATAATTGTGAATGCTGCATTGACTGATGTGGAACTAGCTGAATTAGTTGCATTGCTTAGAGAGTATAGACAGACCTTGGGTTACACTCTAGATGACATTAGAGGCATTAGTCCATCCCTTTGCATGCACCGCATTCATCTAGAAGATAGTTCCAAAACCTCCATTGAACATCAACGTAGGTTGAATCCCACCATGAAGGAGGTAGTGAAGAAAGAGGTGCTCAAACTGTTAGATGCAGGTATCATTTACCCGATTTCAGATAGTGCATGGGTTAGTCCCGTGCAAGTTGTACCAAAGAAGGGGGGTATCACTGTGGTAGAAAATGAGCATAACGAATTGATACCCACTAGGACGGTTACGGGTTGGAGAATGTGTATTGATTATAGGAAGCTAAATTCCAAAACCCGTAAAGACCATTTCCCGTTACCCTTCATCGACCAAATGCTAGAGAGGTTAGCCTTGCATTCCCACTTTTGCTTTCTTGATGGCTATGCATACCGTAGGATGCC
>NW_010966470.1:0-834 GCF_000463585.1 Tarenaya hassleriana
TTAGTTTTTTCTAAATTATGTCTATTTTTTTATATTGATTATGGACTGCTTTACATTTTTTAATCGATTTTTTATAGTTCATTTTCATTATAATTTTTATTATTTTCATGTTTAACTCAAATTTAATTAATATAATTTAAAAAAATTTGGTTTTCAAATTTAATATTTTTTCAATCCAAGTTTTTTTTTATTTTTTCATCCGTGGAACAATTTTAGAAATGATATTTTTAAAATTTTAAAATATTTATCTTTATTGGATCAAAAACGATTTTGTAGTGTAATCAATTTATTTTCTAAAAATATAGAAATATATAGTTATTCAAATGACTGTTTATTTTTGTCCAACACAAATAGGTTTGTATTTAGCTTTATCTTTAAATTTTAGAAGATTTTATGTTATTTTTTTGTTCTCCCCTTTTGGTAGACAAACATAAAGCTTCTCCCAATATAAAACTTTAATATTTACATATAATCTAACAAATATACTTAAATAATGAATAAAATTGATTTTTACAGAATTAAAATATAGTGCATAACTATGTATATATAATCAGAAAAATGTCTTAAAAAATAGTGACGTTGTTAAAAAAATATTATTGTTTGCCCAATTGATCAATATTTTTTGGTTTGTCTTAATGGGATTAATGTTTTATGTTGCACATATATTTAGGAAAGCATAATGATCATTAAGGAGAAAAAAAACATAAATTCCAAAAAATGTAAATTTCCATTTCAGACTTTTACATAACGTGAATATAAGTTAAAATAATTAAAAAAAAAAGAAAGGACAAATTAAGTCATGGAATTCATCAAAGGTAGGGCCCAACTTTACAA
>NW_010966471.1:0-469 GCF_000463585.1 Tarenaya hassleriana
TTTCAACTCGTGTACGGAAAAGCCTGCCACCTTCCGGTCGAGTTAGAGCTTAAGGCATATTGGGCGATTAAGGCGTTGAACTACGATTGGAAAACTGCAGCAGAAAAACAAGTGCTAGAGCTCCATCACTTGGAGGAAATTCGCTTGGACGCGTACGAGAACGCACGAATCTACAAGGAGCGGGCCAAGAAGTGGCATGATCGCCACATCCTCCACCGAAACTTCCAACAAGGTGACCTCGTGCTTTTATTTAATTCCCGACTAAAACTTTTTCCAGGAAAGCTGAAATCGAGATGGTCAGGACCGTTCACCATAAAGCATGTCACCTCACATGGAGCGGTGGAACTCGACAACGAGAAGGGCGGGTTATTCATGGTCAACGCCCAAAGGATCAAACCGTACAACACGGGGAAAGCTAAGCCGGGAGGAGGTACCTCTGTACTCTCCTTTTCTTTGATCAACTGAATGC
>NW_010966472.1:0-833 GCF_000463585.1 Tarenaya hassleriana
CGTTACAGTACGCTTATAACAGGGTTAAAATAGAAAACACCACTAGTCAATCTTTAAATACAACGAAAAAACCACATCTACAATGATGAACAACGGGAATGCCAAGCCCTTAAAAAATCTTTGGATTTTAGAATCTTTTGATAAGAAATATCAAGATTCTCTAAATTTATTTAATTTTATGGTTAATGTTTATAAAGATTTAGAAAATCAGAAATTAAAGGATAATAAAGAAGAAAATAAATCATTTCAGTATAAACAGTGTGTTTTAAAGCTTTTGAATGAGAAAAAAACGCTGTTTCCTTTATCCGATAATGAATTACGTGATATTCAAATTTCAATTGAAGATTTAACAATGAAGTTCGATGAGCACTCAATATTTAAACAAGCTCCGAACTTGATAAGAATCTTAATACAAAAGGATAAAGAGAATGCTAAAGATTATCTACTTTCTAAATTATCTCAGGATGAAAAAGAAATACTTTCTGATTTCGGTCAATATACGCTGGAAGCATTAATTATTTATGTGCTTGGAATAGTTTTTAACACAAGAGAAACCGAATCAATGGTTCGTGCTTCTTCTTTGATTGATCAATTAGACTTTAGTGTCCGGACACATTCTAAATTATTAAAGTCACGCAAAAAGAAAAACAAATCTGATAGTCAGTTTTCCATCGGTGTCTACTTACTCGAGTTTATGAATGAGCGGGAATTGGTCAGTTCAATTACTATGGAAAAAAGTACCAGAGTTGTTAAGAAGAAAGGTTCTTATTATTCTCCTAGAAATATCTTCATTGTATGTAAATTTGATATCTCATTGCTTCCGCTCAAGCTCA
>NW_010966473.1:0-832 GCF_000463585.1 Tarenaya hassleriana
TCCTCTCCTCTCCTCTCGTCGCCTGAGAAGATCGCTGTCGGAGACGAGCTCCGGTGAGACGGCATGGCTCATGCGTTGCTCCGGCGTGGGTGATAGTCGTCTCGGTGGTTCATTCCTGGTTCGTTGGTTCATTCTTGCGTCTCCGTAGTTCACTCCTATCTCGGTCTTGGTGGTTCATCGTGTTTTGTCTGACCCTACTGGTCTCGGTGGTTCGCGTGCATCGTTGTTCGCCTGCGTCGTGGTTCGCCTGATATTGCTTTGGCAGGTACACAATTTTCGGTCTGTGTAATTGTCTCGTTTGGTACGCGAATGCCAGATTCGATCCGACATGATTGTTCTATTTTGATGGGTTAATGTTCGGATCTTTGTGTAGAATGAGTTTTAAATCGGAAGGCAGTTCGAAATATAGTGGGATTTCTCATAACAAAATAGGTGAAGCTATATCGGCTAAAGGATTCCCACAGAAATGCGAATGTGGAAGTCGTATCGTGCGATATACTTCAAAAACAGACAACAATCCCGGAAGAGTATTTTTTCGATGTGCTAATCAAGAGGTATTGTGTATATAACATTAGTTATGTATGTAACAGTATTGGTTGCATTTCGGATTTGGATGTCTAGTTGAATCTGAAAGGATGTTGTTGGTTTTTGTAGGGCACGAGAAAGCATGTTTTCAAATGGTTTGATGAGGCTACAATTGAAGAAATCGACGAATTGAGAGATGCCTTTGAATCATTACAAGGACAAATGGAGAATTATGTAGGCAATGACAAAAAAATCGAAGCATTGACACATGAGTTGGAAATTTACAAAGCAAAAGTGGAAAAAATCG
>NW_010966474.1:0-832 GCF_000463585.1 Tarenaya hassleriana
ATCTTTGAAAAGCGTGGGCCAATAGAAACCAGCCTGAAGAATTTTTGTCGCGGTCTTTGACATCGCGAAGTGACCTGCGTAGTCAGAGGAATGACAGTGGGAAATAACACTGAAAATCTCACCTTCAGGGATGCAGCGGCGGAATAGACCGTCGGTACCTCTCTTGAACAGGAAAGGATCATCCCAGAAGTAGTCCTTGACGTCGTGGAGAAATTTCTTCCTGGTATTATAACTCAGATCTGGTGGAAGGATTTCACTTACCAGGTAATTGACGTAATCAGCATACCACGGAGCGTCTGGAAGAGTAGAGATGGCAAAAACATGCTCATCTCGAAGATTGTCATCAATGGGAAGTTGCTCTGAGAGTTCAAGGCGGGACAAATGATCGGCAACTCCATTCTCGGCTCCTTTCTTGTCCCGGATCTCAAGGTCGAACTCTTGCAGAAGTAGTATCCAACGGATGAGGCGTGGTTTAGCGTCCTTCTTGGAGAGCAAATATCGCAGAGCGGCGTGATCGGTGTAGACTATGACTTTGGAACCGACAAGGTAAGACCTGAATTTTTCGAAAGCAAAGACAACGGCAAGCAGTTCCTTTTCAGTTGTAGTATAGTTTACCTGAGCATCATCCAAGGTTCTGCTGGCATAGTAGATCGCATGAAGCACTTTATTCTGTCGTTGTCCAAGCACGGCTCCGACGGCATAATCGCTGGCATCGCACATAATTTCGAAGGGCAGATTCCAATCCGGTGGTTGAATGATGGGCGGGGAAATCAGCACATAATTTCGAAGGGCAGATTCCAATCCGGTGGTTGAATGATGGGCGGGGAAATCA
>NW_010966475.1:0-832 GCF_000463585.1 Tarenaya hassleriana
TGACTCGGACCGAGTCAGTATTTGACTCGGACCGAGTCAGTTCCATACGAGTCGAAGCCCAAAAAGTGTTTTGGGCTTGGCTGATGTTCTGACTCGGACCGAGTCAATACTCGGAAAAAGTCTCTTTTCACAAGGATTAGGGTTTCTAACTTATAAGGAGGTGTTGGACGCCGTCCTAAGTGTAGAACTCACTCTCAGAACCCTAAGACAGAGCAAAAACTCAGAAGAAATCGTTTCTTTAATAGTTCTAGCTCCCGGGATTAGATCCCACTTGATATACTTCACAGATCCTAGCAGATCGGTTCCAAAAACGTTTGGAATCCTTCCCGTCGGTGTGGATATGTGTAGAGGGACTGTAACTTCAGTCCTAGGTGATTAAACAAGCCCCGGATCGACTCCTACTTCCATTTCTTCAGGAAAGAGGTAAGTATTTGATTCTCACGGTGATATACACGATTATAAGGGGTTTTACGGATGAGTTTGGTTGCGTGTGACGTTTGACTAGGTTTAGATTCCTTCCGCTGCATGAAACCTAGTAAACCAAATCCTAGATCGATATAATCGCATGCTAGGAATCCGTAGCGAAACCCAACAGTTTATACCACTTAAAACCCTAATTAAGGCGAGTTTAGGAAATCCCGACGTCTGGACCGATCGGTCCAGGCCTGGACCGATCGGTCTGGAGCTTTTCAACAACTGGACCAATCGGTCCATGTGTGGACCGATCGGTCTGGAACAATTTTCGGACCGTGTGACTGTCACACGTTATCTCCGGACCGACCGGTCCACGTGTCTAGACCGATCGGTCTGGGTTGGCTGGACCGATCGGTCT
>NW_010966476.1:0-831 GCF_000463585.1 Tarenaya hassleriana
GATCATGCAGATCTAATATACGAGCAGAAAATTATGTGCATATTTAGACAACAGTCTCATCTAGTGCTATATATCGAGAAAAATCGTCAACCAACTCTCCATTGGTAATCTAATGATCTAAAAATTAACCAAAATTATTAGCCGTCTTTCGAAAAATGATCTGATTCTTCAGCAGTCCACTCAAATCCCCTACCATTGGCTCATGGTCCGGAATTCGAGCTACATAATCAGCCATCGCTGGATGCGTAGGTCGATTGTTGGCTGGTGATATTATCAACTTTATAACTTAGACAAAACGTGTCTAAATAATTATTTCTTTAAAGCATTATAAAGCTCTTTTTCATAGCTATGCATAGACGCAAGATCATATAGATGTAATATACGGTCATAAAGTTATGTGCATATTTAGACAACAGTCTCATAGAGTGTCTATATATCGACAAAAATAGTCAGCCAAGTCTCGATTGATAATTTGATGATCTAAAAATCAATCAAAATTCTTATCCGTCTTTCGATAATGATCTGATTATACAGCTGTCGACTTAAATCGCCAGCCATCGACTCATGGTCTGGAATTCGAGCCACATACTCAACCATCACTCGATGGGTGGGTCGATTGTTGCTTGATGATATTTTCAACTTCATCACTTCCAAAAAATATGCCCAAATAACTCTTTCTTTATAACTTTAGAAATCTTTTTTTCATATCTATGCTTAGATGCCAAGATCATGCAGATCTAATATACGAGCAGAAAGTTATGTGCTTAGAAAACAGTCTCATCGAGTGTCTACATATCGACAAAAATCGTCAGCCAACTCTCGATTGGTAAT
>NW_010966477.1:0-831 GCF_000463585.1 Tarenaya hassleriana
GAGCTTACGGGAAGTTCCCATTTCCCATCTGTTGTTGGTCCGAGTCCAATAAATATGCAAACTTTCGTCAACTCAAAACTTTATCCAGACATGGTAGCTTTTGATCTGAAACCAGACAAACTGGAACGGTAAATTGATCTCTTTTTGATCTGATATCCGACGAGGGTTTCTTGACAACCATATTATATTACTCAGGCACACAGAAATACAGCCAATGCGGGAGCAAGATGATCAGATTCACATTTCAGAGGCATATGCGTCTAGGGCGAGCAAGATATTGGATAAAACATCACTTGTAACTGGAAAACTTGGCGTAACATTGAAGAGGATCTCAACAAATTCAGACAACTGATAATGGAAAAGAAACAAAATACAACCTAAGCCCGAGATATTTGGAGTTCCAAAAGGAGAAACTGGGGTCGTTTTCAATCTTCCTCTTCACCCTCATTCTCGGCTATGTTGAAGTAGCGTAATTCATAGATACTCCTATCCTTGTTGGAGGCAATCACACGGAGCCAATCACGAACATTGTGCTTCTTCAAGTATTTCTTGGTCAAGTATTTAAGGTACCTGAATCAGATCAACAAGGAAAGGCTAAGTACCATCTCGCAGAAGCAAAAGAATTGCAACTTTAACCAATGTCAAGCAAGAAGATTGAGAGCCAGACCAGCAACCACCAAAATCCAGATCGAAAACCGATACATTTTCTTGTGGTATACAAGTTATACGAACAAATTGCAACGCAAAGACCACCCTGAATCTCGACCGGTAAACGGGTTTCAATTGCTGAAGATTGAGAGCCCGATCTCATTCGCAATTTACAAACTTTTT
>NW_010966478.1:0-6601 GCF_000463585.1 Tarenaya hassleriana
ACTTCAACGAGGTGAGTTCGTCTAGCACGAGCTGCAGCTTAGCGTCGCTATCTCTCCTGGGTATGTCTCTTACGGACTCCAACGGAGAATCTTCTTCTCTCGCCATTTGGTCGATGTGCTGCTCGAGTTCCGTGAAGGACATGTTTGAATAGACGAACTCACCTCGTTGAAGTCGAAGCTTGCTAACGCAAGTTTCATCTCCTCTGCTAGCACCTCCGGTGACAAGCAAAGTGAGCTTGTTGATGAAGGAGTAGAAGATGTGAACTACATGGGAAACAACCTCTATTCCAACACGTACAACCCAGAATGGAGGAATCATCCGAATTTCTCCTACAAGAACAATAATGCTCTCAACCCTCCGCAGAATAACTATCGACCGACATTGATTCCACGTATGAATAGAATCTGGTTCGAGTTCATAGAGCCAATCGAGTGCAGCGTCTATCAACGTCCATGGAAAGGCGATTAAGCGGATTGCGTCCTCGGTTATTTGATCAGCTCTTTTAATGGAACGACACATCATCTTGAAACGAGTGAGATGTGCGTTAGGATCCTCATTTGACCTACCCCGGAAGGCCATGGCGTTCAACATTTGGATTGTGGCGGGGGTGAGCTCAAATCTCGTCATGTCCACCTCCGGCATCCGAATGCCGGATAAGAGCTCAGTATGTCGTGGGGCGTTGTATTGCGCGAAGGTTTCTTCATTTATGTGCGCATTTCCCGGTGCGGGTACAACGTCGTGATCTCCCATCTCTTCTCGGTGTTGTCTCAAGTTTTGTCTTATGGTTCTCTCTATTTCGGGATCCAAGGGAACTAGGTTTTGCGACCCAAAACTCCTTGTCATACACCAAAGAATCTTCAAATCAAAGAGAGCGACAACGGGAAAAAGATGAGAACCAAATCAAACAAAAGAAAAAAAAATGACCCAAACTAAGTAGTTTCCTAATCGTATCGCTAAAACCGTTGTGTCCCCGGCAACGGCGCCAAAAACTTGATGTCGATCTAGGATGTGATCTAATCTTGTTTTAATTCCTAAATACAATCACCGCAAGTGTACGGATCAATTGTAGTACCTAGGGTCGAACACAAGGACACGTGTGGTTTAACGACAACAATTACGATTATTACTCGGTTTCGGTCGGAGACGATAATGATGATGGTGATGATTATAACTGAAAGTAAACACGAATTAAAGCAAATACAAGCAAAGACTTAGCACAATTCTATAAAACATCGTAGGTGTCGGAAATTACGGGTTATGTAAGGATCGCTTCTACGGATATATCTTCGTAACTAGAGTTATGATTCGGGAAATTCAAGTTCTTGCTATAGAGGATTACTCTCTCGAGTCTCACCTCACTTCCTAAAAGTTCAACTACCGATCTCTCGATTCTAAATAGATTGAAACTCTTAAGAGCATTAAATCCACCATCATGATTCCTAGATGTTCATTCATTTCTCAATGCAATGTTCATCTATTCAAATGAAAGAGTTCCAAACTTAGTTCCATATCTCTATGCAAACTAAATTCTAGGTTCAACAAATCAAGTGGCCAACAAGATTCATAGCATTAAGATTCATTCATTCAAACCAAATTATAAAACCCATAGTTTCAAAGATAGGTTATGTTCACATGATCCTTACACAACCTTAATCCCTAACCTACAATGATAAATCTACTCACACATCATGGGAAACATACAAACAACATCCAAATAGAAGTTCATGACAAGAATTAAAAGAGAGGGAATAGAATGCTTAGTGATAGTTGCAGGACTCTTCTTCTTCCTCCTCCTCTTCTTCTTCTTCTCTTGACTCCTCCTTGGATCTCTCTCAAGAAGCTCTCAATTCACTCTTCAAACTCACTCTCTAATGTGTTGGATCATCCTCTAAGCCTCCCCTTCGTGCCCCTTTTATAGCCAAGAAAAGAAGCAAGACATTTCCCCATTTTCCTCCTCATTTACCTCCATAATTCACGAGCTCCGTGTTTTGAGGAAAAGCTGTTTTCTTGTCGCCACCAAATGACATAGTCATAATGTTTTCCTCATAACTTTCGGCTCCGATATCGGATTGAAGTGCTCTTGCTATCCACGTGTAGCTATTGAAAATATCTTTCCAATGATGTATCGCATACATCATTTGGACCTGTATGGAGAAAGTTATGTAGCTCGTAATAGCACACTCGTGCACAGTTCGTCGTCAGAACATATGCTCATAGTATTTTCACCATAACTTTCTAATGCAATATCTGATTGGAGTGATCTTTGTGTCCGTGCGTAGCTATTGAAAAAGGCTTTCCAATGCTGTATAGTACGCATGATATGGATCTGTATTGCAAAAGTTATGGGACTCGTAATATCAACATCGGGCAAGCATTTCCTCTTTGACTCTTTGGTACTCAGAATATGTTCGGGTTGGTTCCGGGTCATGTCTTTTTTCCTGGAAATTGCCTCATTTTCGTCCAAAGCTTCAATTTTCCTGCAAAATATCAAAAACATCGAAGTCGGAATAAAATGTACAAGGGATATCTATAAATATGCAAAATATCGTGAAATGTGCTAGACATCCAATGTGAAAATATGACAATATTTACATGTCATCAAACTCCCCCAGACTTAGCGTTTTGCTCGTCCTCGAGCAAGCTAAATCTCGAAAACTTTGATGAATGGAACTGTCTACCAAAGATGAATCGTAGAAATAGATTAAAAATCGAACATAATGCTAACTGCGAACGAAATCAAAGACATTCTGCGGTGATATCTTATCCCAATAAAAGATCTAGCTAGAAATGGGGTTTACATTATTACTCAGAACTTTTTCGGATTTTCGACCAATCTTACTAAGCATTTTTTTTTATCGTATTCTCATTTTTTTTTTTGCTACTCTTAGTGAAAGATGTCCCGGGCTTTCTAGGACGTTGAAGTTGTCGAGCATTATTTATTTATTATATATTCTTTTTTTTTCTTTTTTTTTCTCTTTTGTTTTTTTACATATATATACATATGCTCGACCCACAACTTAGACCCGAGCCTTTTGGCACTCATGTCCCCGAATGATGTTCATTAACGAGATAATGACAGCGGAGTGTCGGGACTTTTCTAAACACTGAGATGAACGATACGATTTTAAGATGGCTAAATAAGATGATAGAAAATCTTTCCATTGTTCTAAATATTAATCTACCCCACATTCTAACTAATTCTATCACAGGATCAATCTATCAAGTTGAATGTCTTCGACAATCCGTTCTATCCTTAGGATCTCCTAAGACAGTCTGCAAGATGTCTCAAGTCAATCTAATTCTAATGATTCAAGATTATTTTTTTTTTTACACACACAAATATAGATATATATATATAATATCCTGAAAAAAAAAATGACTATCAATGTATATGACTATCGAATCTCTCCCTCAGACTTGAACTGAACACCGTCTCGGTGTTAGCTCACCCTGTGGTTAAAAAACGATTTATTCGTGCAGGAAAGAATGGAGAAGGGAAAAGACTTAGCTTGTTTTTGTGGAGCATCATTCTTGGCGTTATTCACTCGTTCTCGCCTGTGAGTATGGTGTTGAGTTGTTCTTCTTTGTTGTTTCCATCTGAACTTAAACAGAAAATTCATCCACACACAATATATACAAGAAATCTTAATAAGCAAACCACACTTTGAAAAGCAAACAGTAAAGGATATGTGATCGGGCTCCCTCCCGTCAAGGGCTCGTTTAGGGTCATGAGCTTGACCTTCTTCGTTCAGTTCTCGGATGGGTCGGAGAGAGGAAGTACACCTCTCTTGTTGGTCGGAAATATCGAGTTGTGTAGCTTGACCCCCGAGGTATTGACCTCAAATGTTCGTACACCTTGTCCACAAAGCTCGATCATGTCGTGGGTGTGTTCAATGGCCTTCCCGAGCCCTTGAAGTAAGGGCTTGGGTTCCACTTCATGTGCATTCTCTTGACTCCAGTCGAACCTAAGTGGAGAAAGTGTGGTGACTGGAGTCTCCTTGCGTTCCTGGGTTTGGGTGGTGGCAGCAAAGTCATGATCTTTCCCTCTTCGAAAGAAATGGACAACCTCGTTCGGGATGCATGATGAATCGATCGATGGTGTGTCAGATGCATCCGAAATGAGGTTAGAGGTCCAAATGTTCTCCTTATTGGCGTGAGCGTTCTCTTGAGAGATCAGGGCCATCGATTTCAGAGGATCATGATCTTGAAATTGATCAGATGCTTTCTCCGTCGGAGCCTCAATCATGTCAATGAAGTACAAGGATTCCATGACAGAGGGTTGCTTGTGACTTTGATCGAGAGTGAATTCCAACGTCTCATCACCTATCTTCATTGTTAACCTGCCTGCTCTCACATGGATGACAGCGTCCGCTGTGTTGAGGAATGGACGACCCAGAATGATGGGTACCTTCGAATCTTCATCCATGTCCAACACTACGAAATCGACCGGTACATAGAAATTGCCCACCTTGAGTGGGACGTCTTCTAATATCCCAGCAGGATATTTCACCGATCTGTCAGCAAGTTGCAATGTCATCCTTGTAGGTTTCAACTCTCCCACATTCAACTTCTTGAAAATCGACAGTGGGAGGAGGCTCACGCTTGCTCCTAGATCACATAATGCCCGATCAATCGAAACATTACCCAATTTACAGGGTATTGAGAAGCTACCTGGGTCGGCTCTTTTGAGCGGTAAATCGTGTTGAATTAACGCACTACACTCCATGTTGAGCGACACTGTCTCCTTTTCAATGACTCTTTTCTTCGTGAGGATGTCCTTTAGGAACTTCGTGTAAGATGGTATTCGCAGGATAGCCTCTGTGAATGGCATGGTGATCTCGAGCTTCTTCAACATCTCGGCAAATCTAGCAAATTGTTGATCTTCTTTGTTTTTCTTTAAGCGAGATGGAAAGGGGATGGGTGGAGGTCTAGGTGGTGGAGGAACATAGACTTCCTCATCTTCTCTAGTCCTCGTGTTCGACCCCGGTACTACAACTACCGTATACTTGCGGATAGTGGTACGAATCGGGTATTAAATATAAGACTAGGTGCGTGCGCACCAATTTCAGTAGGTACGGTTATGTCTACTTGATGAGACATAAGTCTGAAACGCTTGAATTGTTCAAGAATTTCAGAAACGAGGTGCAGAACCAACTTGGCAAGACGATCAAGTTGCTTCGATCTGATCGAGGTGGCGAGTATATGAGCCAAGAGTTCACTGACTATCTGGCAGATTGTGGGATTGTCTCACAGTTGACTCCACCTGGAACGCCACAGTGGAATGGCGTGTCCGAGAGGAGGGACCGAAGCTTATTAGATATGGTACGATCTATGATGAGTCAGGTCGACCTTCCTAAATCCTTTTGGGGTTACGCCTTGGAAACAACAACACTTATACTGAACAACTGTCCAACAAAGTCGGTTCAGAAGACTCCATATGAGATATGGACTGGGAAGCGTCCCAGGTTAGCATTCATGAAGATTTGGGGATGTGACGTTTATGTGAAACGTCTGGCTTCTGATAAGCTATCCGCCAAATCTGATAAATGCATATTTGTGGGTTACCCTAAGGAAACTAAAGGGGATGTGACGTTTACCCTAATGCATATTTGTGGGTTCTACAACCCATATGAGAACAAAGTATTTGTTGCTCGGAATGGATCTTTCTTGGAGAGAGAGTTCGTCTCCAAGAGAGTCAGTGGGAGTAGAATAGATCTCGAAGAAGTTCGAGAACCACAAATAGTCGAAGAACCGAGTGAACAGGTCGAAACAGTTCAACCTGTATCACAAGTTGTTGAGACACACCTCCTAGTGAACCTCGGAGATCTAGTAGAATTCGCCAAGAGCCTACAAGATACGGATTTCTTGTGACTGGAAACGACGAACTCATGTGGTTAGAACATGGCGAGCCTACGTCGTATTCAGAGGCTGTGGCAAGTTCCGATTCCGAGAAATGGCACCAGACCATGGAGTCTGAGATGCAATCCATGTACGACAACAAAGTGTGGACTTTGGTCGATTCATTCGATGGTATTAAAACCATTGGATGCAAGTGGGTTTTCAAGAAGAAAACCGACATGGATGGCATCGTGCATACCTATAAAGCTCGACTCGTCGCGAAAGGGTTTCGGCAGATTCATGGTATAGACTATGATGAAACCTTTTCACCAGTCATGATGCTTAAATCCATACGGATTCTGCTGGCCATAGCTGCGTATTATGACTACGAGATATGGCAGATGGACGTCAAGACCGCATTCTTTAACGAGAATTTGCTCGAGGATGTGTATGTAATACCCCGAAATCTGATTTGAATATTTAATTATTTTCAAAGATAAATAAGTAAATAGACAGGACATTAGTTTAAATATAAGGTACAACATCAGAAAAAAGGACACAAAATAGATCAGACTGGTCAGCCCAAAAAAAAAAGGACACAGAATGATCTAAAGTGGCGGAGAGTTGATTCGATCGAGTAAAAGCAACTCGTACAATTTTGGTCAAATTTGGTTGAATCAGTTTCATTCAAGCGAAAAATAAAACGATGTGGAAACTCGGTCGAATTTGCATAAATCTGTAAAATGATGAATAGTGTCGGTG
>NW_010966478.1:7900-8102 GCF_000463585.1 Tarenaya hassleriana
AACGGAGGGCTAAGCAAAAGCTTAGTGAGCAGCTCGGGTTGAGCCCGGAGAGCCCATTCTCATGGAGAGCGGTGCCAACTGGTCTCTCGATACAAGAATTCATTTTCATCCATTTAACTCTTTATCATTTATCTTCCTAATACATTACCATTATTTCACACATTTTTCGATACCTGATAGTACTGACTCAAGTCGTCCACCG
>NW_010966478.1:8615-8886 GCF_000463585.1 Tarenaya hassleriana
CACTGGATGATATGTGGTTTCGGTAATAGTACCGGTTGACGAACTTGGAGTCAGTACTATTACCGAAATGGAATACCAGTACCGGTTGACGATGTGGAGTCCGGACCGGATGATGCATGTGAATGAATGATTAAGGAACCCCGTACTTAGTACCGGTTGACGGCGTGAGTCAGTGCTAATACGGGGATGTGTGGATTTAGAACCAGTGCCGGTTGACGAACTTGGAGTCAGCACTGGATGATATGTGGTTTCGGTAATAGTACCGGTTGGC
>NW_010966478.1:9665-12655 GCF_000463585.1 Tarenaya hassleriana
AGGAAGATAGAACTCCACGAGTACCCCACGCTCAGTCGCTACATCAGCCAGCTGGTGAAGGCAGAGCGAGGAGAAAAGGAAGAGAAGGAGGAGCGCATCCGAGATCGGAGCCCTATCAGGCGATTCTCCAACGCCCGACCTCCGGGAAAGACCAGCCAGACAGGTCAGAGCAGCCAGTCACGGGGCAAGGGGAAAGCACCTGCTGATGGTGTGCTACCGCTGCCTCCACCACCTTATCGGGGACCGCTGACCTGTTTCCGATGCCAACAGCCGGGACACTTTGCGGCCACTTGCACCGCACCTACAGACACACTGCCTATGGCCAGACAGCCACGACCACCACCTAGGGCTGGAGCAGTCCCGAGAGTTTATGCTCTTGAGGCTGAGGCGGAGGCACAAGAGGAGGAGACCAATCTCGGAGAAGACGAAGCTGCTGCCATTGCAGGTACCCTTCACCTTTGCGATGTTGAATGCTATACATTGTTTGATACTGGGGCTACCCATAGCTTCTTGAGCTTAGAGAAAGCAAAGAAACTAGGCATGAATCGGATAGATACGAAACGCGATTTTACCGTTCGCACACCATCTGGGGAGACACTTCTGGTACATGGGACCCTCCGAGGTGTACCACTGGATATCTGCGGTCGTAACTTAACCACAGACCTCATAGTGGTGCCGATTTGTGGTTATGATGTCATACTAGGCATGGATTGGTTGTCTAAGCACCGAGCTCAAATTGATTGCCAGAAGAGGACTATATGGTTTACGGAGGTAAACGGTGGGTTAGAATTTCGAGGGAGAGGAGCACCGTCGACAAACCCCATCATTTCGGCGCTCAAGGCTGAAAGGATGATCAGGAAGGGGAATGAAGCATTCCTGGTAGTCATCACCGCTACCAAGGAACTGGAACACAAGTTAGAGGATACTCCAATTGCTCGAGAGTTCCTTGATGTCTTCCCCGATGACTTACCAGGATTACCGCCCAACCGAGAGGTGGACTTCGCCATCGACGTGCTACCGGGCACCGAACCAATTACCAAGGTTCCGTACCGGATGGCACCGACAGAAATGGCAGAGTTGAAGGAACAGTTGAACGAATTGATGGAAAAGGGATTCATACGCCCTAGCGTTTCGCCTTGGGGAGCGCCAGTATTGTTCGTGAAGAAGAAAGATGGGAGCATGAGATTGTGCATTGACTACCGGGGGCTCAACCAGGTCACAATCAAAAATCGGTACCCGCTACCGAGAATTGATGAGCTGCTAGATCAACTTCAAGGAGCTAAGTGGTTCTCGAAGATCGATCTGCGATCTGGATACCACCAAATTCGGGTTAAGGCTGAGGACATACAAAAGACAGCATTCCGAACTCGATATGGGCACTTTGAGTTTGTGGTCATGCCATTTGGACTCACGAATGCTCCCGCAGTATTTATGCAACTGATGAATCGCATCTTCATGGATTATCTAGATGAGTTTGTCATCATATTCATTGATGACATTCTTATCTATTCGCCAGATCTTCAGACTCATGAAGAGCACTTGCGAAAAACACTGTGGAGATTAAGAGAGAACAAGTTGTATGCGAAGTTCAGCAAGTGCAGCTTCTGGTTACAGGAGATTGGATTTCTGGGTCATGTGGTATCCGCTCAGGGAATCCAGGTAGATCCAGCTAAGATCGAGGCAGTCATGGATTGGAAACCCCCGACCTCTGCAACCGAAATTAGAAGTTTCCTAGGCCTCGCTGGTTATTACCGAAGGTTTGTGGAAGGTTTTGCTAAGATAGCCCGACCCATGACGAAGCTCACCGGGAAAAACGTTAAGTTTGAATGGACCACGGAGTGCGAAGAAAGCTTCCAAGAATTGAAACGGAGACTTACCTCGGCACCGATCTTGGCATTGCCACGGCCAGGAATACTGTATGAGGTTTACACTGATGCCTCCAAACAAGGACTAGGATGTGTATTGATGCAAGAAGGACACGTCATCGCCTATGCATCGAGGCAGTTGAAGAGGCACGAGGAAAACTACCCAACCCACGACATGGAGTTAGCAGCGGTAGTACATGCTTTAAAAATCTGGAGGTCGTACCTATCAAGGAACTCTCGAGCAATTGGAGTATCCTCTAACTTGTGTTCCAGTTCCTTGGTAGCGGTGATGACTACCAAGAATGCTTCATTCCCTTTCCTGATCATCCTTTCAGCCTTGAGCGCCGAAATGATGGGGTTTGTCGACGGTGCTCCTCTCCCTCGAAATTCGAACCCACCGTTTACCTCCGTAAACCATATAGTCCTCTTCTGGCAATCAATTTGAGCTCGGTGCTTAGACAACCAATCCATGCCTAGTATGATGTCATAACCACAGATCGGCACCACTATGAGGTCTGCGGTTAAGTTACGACCGCAGATATCCAGTGGTACACCTCGGAGGGTCCCATGTACCAGAAGTGTCTCCCCAGATGGTGTGCGAACGGTAAAATCGCGTTTCGTATCTATCCGATTCATGCCTAGTTTCTTTGCTTTCTCTAAGCTCAAGAAGCTATGGGTAGCCCCAGTATCAAACAATGTATAGCATTCAACATCGCAAAGGTGAAGGGTACCTGCAATGGCAGCAGCTTTGTCTTCTCCGAGATTGGTCTCCTCCTCTTGTGCCTCCGCCTCAGCCTCAAGAGCATAAACTCTCGGGACTGCTCCAGCCCTAGGTGGTGGTCGTGGCTGTCTGGCCATAGGCAGTGTGTCTGTAGGTGCGGTGCAAGTGGCCGCAAAGTGTCCCGGCTGTTGGCATCGGAAACAGGTCAGCGGTCCCCGATAAGGTGGTGGAGGCAGCGGTAGCACACCATCAGCAGGTGCTTTCCCCTTGCCCCGTGACTGGCTGCTCTGACCTGTCTGGCTGGTCTTTCCCGGAGGTCGGGCGTTGGAGAATCGCCTGATAGGGCTCCGATCTCGGATGCGCTCCTCCTTCTCTTCCTTTTCTCCTCGCTCTGCCTTCACCAG
>NW_010966478.1:15234-16435 GCF_000463585.1 Tarenaya hassleriana
ATTATATAAACATGGAATAACAAAAGATAGGATGATTAAACCAAAAACCTTTGTGGGTATCAAGGATTAATCCAAGAGGAAAACTGGAGGATAATAATAAGGAAATAAGATGGTAAATAATTTTGTGTGGATGGATGCATGTGATTGAATGATTAAGGAACCCCGTACTTAGTACCGGTTGACGGCGTGAGTCAGTGCTAGTACGGGGATGTACGGATTTGGAACCAGTGCCGGTTGACGAACTTGGCGTCAGCACTGGATGTTATGTGGTTTCGGTAATAGTACCGATTGACGAACTTGGAGTCAGTACTATTACCGAAATGGAATACCAGTACCGGTTGACGATGTGGAGTCAGTACTGGTATAGTTGGGTGGACGTTTTTGTAACGGTACCGGTTGACGAACTTGGAGTCAGTACCGTTAAGGAAATGTATAGCGAAGCCAGTACCGGTTGACGGCGTGGAGTCAGTACTGGTGGATCTGAGTGGTCGTCTTTATAATAGTACCGGTTGACGAAGTGGAGTCAGTACTATTATAGGGAAGCAGGGTAAAGTCTAGTACCGGTAGACGAATTGAGTCAGTACTAGATGATACCGAAAGGAACGGTACCTGATAGTGCCGGTGGACGACTTGAGTCAGTACTATCAGGTATCGAAAAATGTGTGAAATAACGTTAAAGTGTTAAAAAGATAAATGAGAAAGGATTAAATGGATTAAAAGAATTCTTGTATTGAGAGATTAGTTGGCACCGTTCTCCATGAGAATGGGCTCTCCGGGCTCAACCCGAGTTTATCCTATTTCGTTTAAATACCATTTAACACCATATTACCGTTTTAATCCATTTGAGTCAATTCGTCCGATCTAGACAGGTACTTGGTACGTTCCATTTATATGTCTGGACCGATCGATCTGTTCACCGGATCGGTCAGTTCAGGGGGTGCGTTCTAAATCATTATTTCTTATGTCTAGTTTTTTTTTTTTTTTATCGGCTTTTTATGTCAATTGCTACTCATTTATTACTAAACATCCTTAGGTCCTAAATCCTTGCAGAAATACTAATCTACACCATTAAACATGAGAATTGAATCTCACAAACTCAACTCAAAACCACTCACTATGTTTCGGCTCGGATATTGTGCTCAGTACTTGGTCCTGTGTGTCTCCAAACTCCACGTGCGTTGGTTACTCTCCCCCCTCTCTT
>NW_010966478.1:19702-23979 GCF_000463585.1 Tarenaya hassleriana
TGCGATCTGAAGTCATCTCTGTCGGTTTGGAAACTAGCATCGGTATAACCCTTTATAGCGAGCTCGTCTTCCAATCCTCCATACACCAAGAACAAATCCTTAGTCCTTCTCAAGTACTTAAGGATGTTCTTGACCGCAATCCAGTGAGCCTCGGTAGACGAATTGAGTCAGTACTAGATGATACCGAAAGGAACGGTACCTGATAGTGCCGGTGGACGACTTGAGTCAGTACTATCAGGTATCGAAAAATGTGTGAAATAATGGTAATGTATTAGGAAGATAAATGATAAAGAGTTAAATGGATGAAAATGAATTCTTGTATCGAGAGACCAGTTGGCACCGCTCTCCATGAGAATGGGCTCTCCGGGCTCAACCCGAGCTGCTCACTAAGCTTTTGCTTAGCCCTCCGTTGTTGAATTTTTCAGATCCCGAGGAGCACGAGTAGCACACTGTGGACGACGACAACTGGTGAAGACATCATTTATGTACGGTTAATTAATCCTGTTTTTGTACGTTTTGGTTTGTGGAACAAGGTTTTGTGTGGAATGGTGTGATTAATTGTGTGTTTGGACAAGTGTGGTTTTTAAGAAACGTGTAATGGTTTTATTCCGCTGCGTGTTGTAATCAAAAATAATTTTTAAAATTCCCGTACTTTTGGTTGTTTTATGTTTTATCGGTATTTGTCCATGTGACATATCCTGTATACGGGATGCGGGATTCGGGTGTCACAGTGTACATAACACAACCCGAGGGTTTTGTTGATCCTAAGAGTCCGAGGAAAGTGTGCAAGCTTCAGAGATCCATTTATGGACTGAAGCAGGCTTCGAGGAGCTGGAATCTTCGTTTTGACGAGGCAGTCAAAACGTTTGGCTTCCTGTAAAACGAAGATGAGCCATGTGTTTACAAGAAGGTCAGTGGGAGCGCAGTGGTCTTCCTTGTACTTTATGTAGATGATATATTGCTCATCGAAAATGACGTTCCTACCTTGCAAGGAATAAAATCCTGACTAGGATCGGTCTTTTCGATGAAGGACTTAGGAGAAGCCGCCTATATTCTAGGAATCAAGATCTATAGAGATAGATCGAGAAGGCTTCTTGGTCTAAGTCAGAGTACATACATTGACAAGGTCTTGAATCGGTTCAAGATGCAAGACTCCAAGAGGGGTGCCTTGCCAATGGGACATGACGTGGCTCTTAGCAAGACTCAGTGTCCAAAGACACAGGATGAGCAAGAGCGCATGAGTAGGATTCCATATGCCTCAGCAATTGGATCCATCATGTATGCCATGTTGGGTACTCATCCAGATGTATCATATGCATTGAGCATGACTATGTTGGTTGTAATGCTCTAGGATGTTCCGTGATATGACATTTTACTTTATATTGATTCATTGATTTATGAATGCGTTACATTCCGTTATATGATTGGCATGTTTGTTATATTTCGGTATCCTTGAATCATTATAGAATGATTCTAAACACCCTGGTCAGTTATCATTGTGGGAACAATGATGAATTAAGACTAGCATGAGGTGTGATTGATGCATTGGATGCATATCACAATCATGGGTACTCGTTGTGAACGAGTGACTGGATGACCCGCATGAGATTGTCACATGGACTCTTCTTTACGAAAGGGTTTCAGGGATCTTACTTTAGGTTTTTCACTCTCAAAAACCTCTCAAAAAGGTCTGAAAATCGTGTCAAAGAGCTTAGGAGGCGTTCTCCAAAGTTTCTTACCCTTAAAACTCTAATTTGAGTGAGTTAAGGAAATCCCGACGTCTGGACTGATCGGTCTGGAGCTTTTGCCTTTGGACCGATCGGTCTAGGCCTCTGGACCGATCGGTCTACGTCTGAACCGATCGGTCTGTTGGTTGTGATGTTCTACGATGATCCATGATATAACATTTTGACTATGTATTGATTCATTGGTTTATGAATGCATTACTTTTCCCGTTATATGATTAGCATGTTTGTTATATTACGGTAAATATCCTTGAATCATTGCAGATGATTCTAAATTCCCTGGTCAGTTATCATTGTGGGAACAATGATGAATTAAGACCAGCATGATGTGTGATAGATGATTATGATCATATGCATTAGATGCAAGTCACAATCATGGGTTCTCGTTTGGAACGAGTTCCTGGATGACCCGCATGAGATTGTCACATGGACACGAGTCATGACTTGAATCTCATACAGCGGTTCGTTCTTGGATCCTCAGACCTGAGATGTCTAGAGTATCTGATATGAGGAGTGACGTGTCTTGACTGCGTCAAACGTCGTCTTTAACCGGATGATCATAACGGCGTTGCTCAGATACGTTCACGAATCATATGCAGATAGTAGACATGCAATACGGGACTTGTCACCTCCTACGCAGGAGAGATGTCGCTGGGCCCCTCGTGGAAATCGGACTGTGAAAATGCGTGGCCACGCTATAGATGAATGTACATCTATTTTATCAGTCGGTTTGCCTAGACGAGTAAGCGGTTGAACTTGAAGGGTGGCTCATACCATGCCCTTGTTCAACATACGACATCGTGAGACAAAGGATCAGAACTCGAACTATTGTTGGCTTTGTTAGATCACCTCTAACTCTATTCTAGGTGGGTGGTCATGGCGTCTTGCTAGAGGCTAACCATGACTTGTGGTTCGGGAAAGGTTTCCGAAGCCACTGCCACTTCGAATGGGCCTACAGGGTCACACACCATTAGGGATGGATCACACGTGAAGAGAACGACGCGAAAAATGAACCACGGAACGAGCTGGAAGTGTTCCAGCCATGTCAGTCCGTCTGTTCCGCTGAAGAACAGACTGATCGTTCCGCGAGCACCAGACCGTCCGGTCCAGACGTACAGACCGTCCGTTCTATGTGTAGTTACGGACCGTTCGTTCTGCATTGAAAGCTAGACCGTCCGGTCCAAGACCTAGACCGGATGGTCCGACTTTCGGGCAGATTTCATATTTCGCGTTTTAAGGGTTTTGAGCAATTCTAATAAAAGAGAGAGCCGCCACAAACCCTAGAGAACGAACCTAAGACGTCCAAGACACTCATGAGAGCTTAGAGAAGCTTGATTTTGAGTTCTAGTGATTGGAATATCGATTCCAAGTCAAGGACATCGTTTTCTCTTCACAAATCCTAGCAGATACGTTCCAAAGTATTGGAATTCATCCCGTCGGTGTGGATACGTGTAGAGGAGTTGTGCTTTCAACTCTTGGTGATTAAAACAGGCCCTGGATCGATTGATACTTCCAGATCTTGAAAGAACGAGGTAAGTATTCGAATCCCACGACGATATACACGATTGTTCGGGTTATTGCACAATTGGTTTTGTGTGACGTTTGGTTAGGTTTAGATCTTTCCTTCCGCTACGTGAAACCTAGAATCCAAACCCTAGATCGATGAGATCGCATGCTAGGAACCCGAAGGGAACCCAACAGTTCAACCTATTTCACTGCCAGTTGAGACTTAACCTTCGACGAGTGAACCTCGGAGATCAGGCAGGATTCGCCAAGAGCCTGTGACATACGGATTTCTCGTGACTGGGAATGAGGAGCTCATGTTATTGGAACATGATGAGCCTTCCACATACCCAGAGGCTATGGCGAGTCAGGATTTCGAGAAATGGCGCGAGGCTATGAAGTCCGAAATGCAATCCCTGTCAGACAACCAAGTATGAACTCTGGTTGATGCATCTGAAGGGATAAAACCCATCGGATGCAAGTGGATCTTCAAGAAGAAGACCGACATGGATGGCAACGTGCACACGTATAAGGCACGACTTGTGGCGAAAGGATTCCGTCAAATTCATGGTATTGACTATGATGAAGCCCGTAGTTATGCTGAAGTCCATCAGGATCCTACTTGCCATAGCTGCATATTACGACTATGAGATATGGTAAATGGATGTCAAGACCGCGTTCCTTAACGGAAACTTGACCGAGGATGTGTACATGACATAACCCGAAGGTTTTGTCGATCCAAGGAACCCGAGGATGGTGTGCAAGCTTCAGAGGTCCATTTATGGACTGAAGCAGGCTTCGAGGTGCTGGAACCTTCGTTTTGACGAGACGATCAAAAAGTTTGGTTTCTCACAAAACGAAGACGAGCCATATGTTTACAAGAAGGCTAGTAGGAGCACAGTTGTATTTCTAGTGCTGTATGTGGATGACATTCTCCTTGTAGGGAATGACGTTCCTACCTTGCAAGACGTTAAGTCTTGGCTAGGAACGTAGTTTTCTATGAAGGACCTAGGAGAAGCGGCCTATATT
>NW_010966478.1:25020-28281 GCF_000463585.1 Tarenaya hassleriana
TTCCATGATTGGATCCTAAGCCCTGAGATATCTACGGAATCCAACATGAGGAGTTACGTGCTTTGATTGCGTCAAACGTCTTGCGTAACAGGAGGACTATAAAGGTGTGTATCAGTTACGAAACGGATCATTTGCTGGATTGTAGATAGTCAAGACGGGATTTGTACCTCTCGTAAAAGAGAGAGATATCGCTGGGCCCCTCGTGTGAGCGAGACTGTAGAAATGTGTGGCTGCACTATAGACGAACGTCGTCTATTTCAGACAGTCGAACTTAGTGAACGAGAAAGTAGTCGAATCAGATAAGGTGGCTTGTCCATGCCTTATATTCGACATACGATATCTTGATACAAAATGATCATCAATCGGAATCATCACTGGCGTTCGTAAGATCACGAACAAACTCTATTCGAGATAGGTAGTCATAGTGTCTTGCTAGAGACCGCCTATGACTTGTATATCCGGAATAGAGATTTCGGGTTATACTGCTATATCGAATGAGCCTACAGGGTCACACATGCAGGGAAGGACAAATGCACGAGAAAACGTCGAGAAATCTGGACAGAGGTCCGGACCGTCCGGTCTAGGAGTGGACCGAACGGACCGGAACATCTAGTCCGAACGGACCAAATTGTTGGACCGAACGGACTAGAGAGTCCAGTCCGAACGGACCAAGTATTGGACTGAACGGACTGACCTGTCGGTCCGAACGGACCTAGTTATGAGACTAGTTCGAACGGACTAAGTGTCCAGAGCGAACGGACTACTAAGCAGTCCGTTCGGTCTGGGTTTCGGATTTAATTTTAAAATCCGGAATTAGGGTTAATCACTTGAATAAGAGGAGATTAATAACCCGAACACTAAGGATCCGAAAAAGAGAACTTCTTCAGACCTTTTTGGAGAGTCTAGAGAGTTGAAGAAGTGATCAAAATCTCGTTTTTCTCAAAGTACATCATCGAATAGAAGATTCGAGTCCTAGCAGACAAGTTCCAAAGGTTGGAATCCATCCCGAGGTGTGGATACGTGTAGAGGGCAAGGTATTCTTCCTGTCTACAGTGATCAGACGCGTCTTCGATTGATACAGACCCCGGATCGATTGAGGTAAGCGTTTGAACGTTTCTACAAGATCATGCATGATAGGTTTTAGGGTTTCATCAAAATTTTTGTTTTTCATCCGCTGCGCAAACCCTAGAACTGATCTCTTAGGAATTAGATTCGCTCTAGAGATCCCATGAAAACCCAACAGTGATTCAGAATAACAGTCCATTCTTATGCGAAATATGGATCTTAGTCCCATATAGAAAATTATTATAGGGTTATTTTTCTGTATGGGAATATAGCTCATTTTTCATCTATGTTGTCATTGTTTAATGATGGACTAGTTGGTAGTAGATCATAGATATGTAGACACTGATTGATGATGGGCTAGCTGGTAGTTGATCATTAATAGAATCTGTATTTGTTTTGTATGTTCTGTTTGTCTTTTTTGTAGGACATGGCATCCTAACAATTCATTCAATTATCACACCTATTTTCTGGGTAATGGCCCGAAAGTTTCGGACTCAGCATGCTTCTGCGTTTTTCTCTGCAATTTTACACTTTTTCTCCGATTTTCAATCTTTCATATGTTGCTCGTTTCTTCACCAAATCGAGTGTCGTTTGTTTCTATGTGTTCATTGCCACTTCCACTTTCTAATCATACCAGGTTTCATCGAATTAACACCATAACAACGATGAAAATGAGCTCACACAAAGGCAGCTCGAGCCATTCACCTCAAACCAGAACTGTTTCTGGTTTTGACCGGATTTTTGGCGTTTTCCGACGACTTCGACCACGGCGATCCTCTTAGACGTTCTAGGGCTGTCCCTTGTTGCTTCCCCGAACTCCTTTCCTCCTGATGAGGACATCGGATCTAAAAACATCTCGTAAAGAAGATCTTGGCGGAAGCATACACAAAACAAAGGTAACGGCAAACCGAGTTCCACAACCGAGTTCCACCTCAGATCGAAGCCACCAAGTAAAAGGAAGTTTCTTGGAGTGCAAGACAATTATCCAAAGGAAGCTTCTTCATCATCAAGGCAACTCCAACAACTAGCTTCCCAACCACCTCATTTAATGCAACATCAAGGAACTCCAACAACTAACTTTCCAACCACCTCATTTAATGCATTGGATTCCTACCCCTCTTGCATGTTCTTGTCATTTAATGTTGTAGTTGAGAATTCTAGCCTATATAAAGGCCTTGTAATGCATCATTTGTAATCATACTTGTAGAATGTCTCAAACATTTCGAGTTTTATAAACTCTTCTTCGGTTTGTCCGAAATTTATCCCGATCTTCGGTGTGTCCGAGATCACGAGTTTGGTGTGTCTGAACTCAAGCCTTGATGTGTCCGAGGTCCACCATCTATTCTTTCCCTTCGTTCCATCCATTTTTCTATCTTAGTTTTGAATTCGAGAGCCTTTTAGAGCCGGTGATTGAAACTAAGATCCATCCAATTCCCCTTCGTTTTAACCACAACCCGAACGCGAATTCGAGAGTCTTCTCCGTGAAGTGCGGGTGATTGCGTTTTGGATCAGATTCCATATCCTCTCCGAGCCAAGGCGTGTATCAAATCACCTTATAAGAAGGAGATTAAAACCCTAATTAAGAGAGAGACTTTTTGAGCCGTCTTTGGCAGAATTTTTGAAAACCCGAAACCCAGAACGAACGGTCCAGAAATGCACGTGGACGGTCTGCCTTCGTGGACCATCCGTTCCGGACAAGCCAGAACGGACGGTCTGCCTTCATGGACCGTCTGGCTCGGAGCTGGCGGACCGTCGGTCTGGCCCTTTCGGTCCGTCCGTTCCAGCCCCTTCCGTCTCGGTTTTCCGTCGTTTTCTCGTGTGTTTTGTCCTTCCCTGCGTGTGTGACCCTATAGGCTCATTCGATATAATAGTATAACCCGAAATCTCTATTTCGAATATACAAGTCATAGGCGGTCTCTAGCAAGACACTATGACTACCTATCTCGAATAAAGTTTGTTCGTGAGCTTATGAACGCCAGTGATGTTCCGGCTGATGATCCTTTTGTATCGCGATATCATATGTCGAACATAAGGCATGGACAAGCCACCTTATCTGATTTGACTGCTTTCTCGTTCACTGAGTTCGACTGTCTGAAATAGACGACGTTCGTCTATAATGCGGCCACACATTTCTACAGTCTCGCTCACACGAAGGGCCCAGCGATATTTCTCTCTTTTACGAGAGGTACAAATCCC
>NW_010966478.1:28450-32148 GCF_000463585.1 Tarenaya hassleriana
CCTCATGTTGGATTCCGTAGATATCTCAGGTCTTAGGATCCAATCATGGAACCACCATATGAGATTCAAGTCATGACGCTAGTCCATGTGACAATCTCATGCGGGTCAACCCGGTATTCCGTTCTCCAACGAATACCTATGATTGTGATCGTATCCAATACCTATGATCATCTCTATGATCATCAATCACACATCATACTAGTCTTATTATATTATTATTCCCACAATGATATACGACTAGGGAATTTAGTATTGTTCATAACAATACATGGATTTCATAACATATCTAGTATGCAAAATACGTAATGAATCAAACACTCATCCATAAATCATAGAAAGCGTCAATACATCAAATGTATCCAAGTAAAGCTCACAAACAGTACATCATAGAGCACTAAACCAACATGGTCAGCCGGACCAGACACCTTCAGTCCGCGGCTCGCACGCTCGGACCAACTGTTGGTCCGTCTGATCCGAAACGTCCTAGTCTGGGGCTGACCAACTCTTGGTCAGCCGGACCAGACGTGTCGGAGCAACTCTCGGACCTAAAAATCTCGTATGACCAAGAATACATGTCTGGTCTGCCGGACCAAGACTTCTTGGTCCGAGAATTCTTCTCCTGGTCCGTCGAGCTGTCCTGACCAACTGGTTGGTCCGCCGAGCTGTCCTGATCAACTGGTTGGTCCGCCGGACCGCGTGTTTCTGGACAAAATTCAGACGAAAATTTTCATCTTGATCTGATTTTTGGCTCCGTTCGAATCCGTTTTTCGCTTCGTTTTCTCGAGTTAATTCATAATTCAAGCCTCCACATATCTAAGTGTTGTTACATAACATAATCTACCATAGATTCATATATATAACAGATTTAAACTTAGATCAAAACCAAGGAAAAACCAAGTTTGAAAAATTTTCAAACTTGCTCAAGAGTGATCGTTCTTCATCAAAACGAAGAACCGAGCTCTGATACCACTGCGGGTCATAAGGGATCCTAGAACCCTGGTTCAAAACCGTACTAGGATCTAGTCTGTAGGTTTACGCAGCGGAATTAGCGTTCAAAACTTTTATGAACACCCACAGACCAAACCTTTCGATGAAGAACTTCTCTTGGAGAGAAAACTAACCTTTTGATTCACAATCTGAAGGAACTTGATACGTGTGTACCGAGTCTAGAATTTATAACCCGATTCACAACTCATCGCAAGGATACGGATCGTCGTAACACGGGGTCGAACGCAAGGACCGGTAGCTAAATCTAAACCCTAATCGAAAATAGATCAAACCAAGCAAGCAAGTGATGATGGAAGTATATGGAATCTATAGGAAACGAAATAAGAAAGCAAGTAAAAAGTGAGAAAATTATCAAGCAAGGATGACTACGGGTGTCGGGATCGTATTCGCGTGTATGGCTATTTATTAAGCATGCGAGAATAACGATTATGACTTGTTTTCGGGAATCGTCAAGCAATAAAGATAGAGAATTCACCTCACGGTCTACTAACTCACTACCTACAGAGTAACTTCTCAATCTCTCGATCTATTCAAGTTAACCCTAGATGCATAAAGAATGCTATCATCAACCTTAGATCGATTAAACCATATCTCTATGTGAATAATACGATCTATCCTATCGATTTTGATCCGAAACCAAACTCATATCTCTATGTAGTTTAGAATCTAAGATAATTGACCAAGGGGTTAGCAAACATCAATCCAATAAAAGCGCAAATCAATAGAACCGAAACAAATCAAAACCGAAATCCAAGTTAGGGTTCAAACATACCCAAAACACAAACGAATCCCTAACCCATAGTCGTGGATCTACTCACGGTTCATGGAAAACAATAAAAAGAACGGAGAAAAAGAGATAAAAGAGATGAGAGAAAAGCTCATGTAGATGTGTAGTCTCCACGATCAAATCTTCCTTCTTCTTCCCGAAATCCCGTGAACTTCTATTCTTCTCTTCACCAAAAGCTCTCCAAAAGTGTGTATCTAGGTGTTCTCTACGGTTCTCCCTGTATTAGGACGTGTCTAGGGCTTTTTTATAACCCTAGGGTGACTACCAAGAGTCCTATTTCCAATATGATGTTGAAAATCGCGAAACAGGGTTTTTGACTGGATCCGGGCCGTTTCCAGGTTGATCCGGACCGGATCCAGATTCCTGGGCTCGTGCTCAGCTGTCTTGATTCGGACCGGATTCAGTTGGATCCGACCCTGCACTGGCAGTTTTCTTGTCTTCACGAATTCGCTCATAACTTTCTGTTCCGGTGTCGGATTTACGCGATTTTGTGCGAAACTCTTGAAGTGCTCTTTCCAATGGTACAGTCTCGCACGATTTGGACCTCTGTAGGGATTATTGATGTCGCAACATGAGTACCTCATCCGGACTTCTCCTTTAACGCTCCAAATAGCTCATTTTCGAGTCCAATCATCTTCGAAACATGTAATCTGCAAAACTAAAGTACAACCGGGTTTTGTGTCCTAACATGCCTAGAATGTCTATGAATGCATGTGATTATCCCGTAAAACCTAGACAAACTCTTATCAAAATATAGAGAAAAATAGGAGTTATCAAATTCCCCCAAACTTAAACCTTTGCTCGTCCTCGAGTAAAGAACGAAGGAATAAAATCTGCAAAATAGGGAATGACGAACATCAAATAGCATCATCGTGAGACTCAAAGCAAAACATCCATCAAATATTAGTTTTCCGAGAATCGTACCCAAACCGGTCTACTATGATCTTCCTACCAAAGACTAATCTACCTATCCATGAGATTTTTATTGCCACCTAGAACCCATTAGAATCTCTACAACTCACCAAGCCTATTTCCGAACCTATCCTTATCTCAACTTAGTCTTTTCGATCTTAGTTCTACATCTTACCTGGATTTTTACCTTTCTGTAGAATTTCTCTATTGAACACTAGCACCTCGGGTTTCTAGACCGTTGAAGTTGAAGGACATCGTTTTTCTCTTCTCTTCTTTTTTTTTCTTCTTTTCTCTTTTTTTTCTTTTCTTCTGTATTTTTTTTTCTTTTTATGCGATGTCCGACCCACAACTTAGACCCGAACCATCAATCGATGCACTCATGTCCTCGAACGATTTTCGCTGACGAGGTTTTGACAGCGGAGTGTCGAGATGCTTTATTTTCCCAAGGCATTTGTTGAACTAGATTTCATTGACCTGCAAGACTCGGAAAATGTTCTAAAAGAAACATATAACCTGGATATAGTCGTTTCAACTCCGTAGGTTCCAAATAACAACCCTATCCCACAAACTTTATATAGAAAGTCTGGAGAACTATCAATTCGACACGGTTCAACTACATTCTACAAAGTCACTAGATCATCAAGATATTTCTACTCTATCATCCCACAAATCTTCCAAATGATGTTCAAAACGGGTTTTCGAGGTATGCACGTGAACCTATATGATCCTAAATCTATATGATCAAATGCAATCATGCAAACCTAACAAAAATCATTTATATGAAAAGAAAGAAAACGTGTAAATGCAACTAATGCAAAGTGATATGCGAAAGATGAAAAAATTTCCTAAGTCTATATGCCATGATAAAATGTACCTAAACTAAATGCAATCCTAAGTAGATAGATTTGAATGTATGAAGGATCTATCCACCCCCCAAGACTTGAACCATACACCGTCCACGGTGTAGACTCTCGCCCGGAAAAGTAGAATC
>NW_010966478.1:32196-34151 GCF_000463585.1 Tarenaya hassleriana
AAATTCGTTCCCTCGCAATGAAGTTAACTCACGTCAAACGCAAGAGCTCTCACAAAATCTGTAAACTGGAACCTATCAAACGTTGTCTCTCGGAAGTCGATGCTCATCTCTCGTGTGCTGGTGTAAACGCTCATAGAACAACAAACGTTATCTGAACAAAAGCATAATAATAGCAATACATTCCGAAAGATCCAAAATACAATCATGGTCTCTACTACCTATGCTACAAAGAAAAAGAAAAAGAAAAGTTACCTAGTGCTCGGGTTGTTGGGTTTCCTGGGATCTCATGAGCGAATCCTATTCCTAAGAGATCGATTCTAGGGTTTGCGCAGCGGATATAAAACAATATTTTTGAAGAAACCCTAGAACCATGCACGCATGCTTACGTAGAAACGTTAGAACGCTTACCTCAATCGATCCGGGGCTTGTTTCAATTGATCCGTTCGTCTGATCACTCAAGGTAGGAAGATTACCTCGCCCTCTACACGTATCCACACCTCGGGATGGATTCCAACGATTGGAACTTGTCTGCTAGGACCCGAATATACTATTCGGTATATCGCTTCGAGAAAACGAGACTTAAAACTCCTTGAACTCTTTGGATCTCACCAAAAGTCTGTAGAACAGTTCTCAAGTCGGCTCAAAAAGTCTCTCTCTTAATTAGGATTTTAATCTCCTTAATATAAGGTGATTTAACCCTAATTTCGGTCTAATTTTTGAAAACCCGAAAGCCGGAATGGACGGTCCAGAAGTGCACGTGGACCGTCCGTTCCAGCAAGCCAGAACGGACGGACTGCCTACGTGGACCGTCCGTTCCAGCAAGCCAGAACGGACGGTCTGCCTACGTAGACCGTCCCTTCCAGACAAGCCAGAACGGACGGACTGCCTTCTGTGGACCTTCGGGTCTAGACCTGGCGGACCGTCGGGTCTGGCCCTTTCAGTCCGTCCGTTCCAGCCCCTTTCGTCTCGGTTTTTCCGTCGTTTTCTCGTGCGTTTTGTCCTTCCCTACATGTGTGACCCTGTAGGCTCATTCGATATAGCAGTATAACCCGAAATCTCTATTTCGGATATACAAGTCATCGGCGGTCTCTAGCAAGACACTATGACTGCCTATCTCGAATAGAGTTTGTTCGTGATCTTACGAACGCCAGTGATGATTCCGGCTGATGATCCTTTTGCATCGGGATATCATATATCGAATCATAAGGCATGGCGAGCCACCTTATCTGATTCGACTGCTTTCTCGTTCACTGAGTTCGACTGTCTGAAATAGACGACGCTCATCTATAGTGCGGCCACACATTTCTACAGTCTCACTCACACGAGGGGCCTAGCGATATCTCTCTCTTTTACAAGAGGTGCAAATCCCATCTTGACTATATACAATCCAGTACATAATTTGTGTCGTACCTGATACACGCCTTTATAGTTCTCCTGTTACGCAGAACGTTTGACGTATTCAAAGCATGCAACTTCTCATGTCGGATTCCGTAGATATCTCAGGTCTTAGAATCCAATCATGGAACCATCATATGAGATTCAAGTCATGACGCTAGTCCATGTGACAATCTCATGTGGGTCAATCCGGTATTCCGTTCTCCAACGAATACCTATGATTGTGATCGTATCCAATACCTATGATCATCTCTATGAACATCAATCACACATCATACTAGTCTTATTACATCATTATTCCCACAATGACATACGACTAGGGAGTTTAGTATTGTTCATAACAACACATGGATTTCATAACATATTAAAGCATGCACAATACGTAATGAATCAAACACTCATCCATAAAAACATAGAAAGTATCAATATATGTATCTAAATAAAGCTCGCATAACAGTACATCATAGAGCACTAAGCCCAACAATCTCCCACTTGCTCTAATCATGGACTGCTAAACATCTAATGCCCATATCCCTAACATGACCCTCATGCTTCGACGA
>NW_010966478.1:34788-36042 GCF_000463585.1 Tarenaya hassleriana
GGTAAGGTTTCTTTCTTGGAATCTTGCATCTTGAACCGTTTCAAGACCTTATCGATGTAAGTGCTCTGACACAGTCCTAGAAGACGCCTCGATCTATCTCTATAGATCTTAATGCCTAAAATATAGGCCGTTTCTCCCAGGTCCTTCATAGAAAACTGCGTTCCTAGCCAAGACTTAATGTCTTGCAAGGTAGGAACGTCATTCCCTATAAGGAGAATGTCATCCACGTACAGCACTAGAAATACTACTGTGCTCCCACTAACCTTCTTGTAAAAACACGACTCGTCTTCGTTCTGTGAGAAACCAAACCTTTTGATTGTCTCATCAAAGCGAAGGTTCCAGCTCCTCGAAGCCTGCTTCAGTCCATAAATGGACCTCTGAAGCTTGCACACCATCATCGGGTTCCTTAGATCGACAAAACCTTCGGATTGTGTCATGTACACATCCTCGGTCAAGTTCCCGTTAAGGAACGCGGTCTTGACATCCATTTGCCATATCTCATAGTCGTAATATACGGCTATGGCAAGTAGGATCCTGATGGACTTCAGCATAACTACAGGCGAAAAGGTCTCATCATAGTCAATACCATGAATTTGACGGAATCCCTTCGCCATAATTCGTGCCTTGTACGTGTGCACGTTGTCATCCATGTCGGTCTTCTTTTTGAAGATCGACTTGCATCCGATGGGTTTTATCCCTTCAGATGCATCAACCAGAGTCCATACTTGGTTGTCTGACATGGATTGCATCTCGGACTTCATAGCCTCGCCATTTCTCGGAATCCGGACTCGCCATAGCCTCGGAATCCGTATCTCACAGGTTCTTGGTGAATCTTGCCTTATCTCCGAGGTTCACTCGTCGAAGGTTGAGTCACAACCGGCAGTGAATCAGGTTGAACGTCTTCAACTTGTTGTTGGGTTTTCCTGGGATCTCATAAGCGAATCATATTCCTAAGAGATCAGTTCTAGGGTTTGCGCAGCAGATGTAAAACAAAAATTTTGATAAAACCCTAAAACCTATCATGCATGATCTTGTAGAAACGATAGAACGCTTACCTCAATCGATCCGGGGCCTGTATCAATTGAGATGTTCATCCGATCACTGTAAGCAGGAAGAATACCTTGCCCTCTACACGTATCCACACCTCGGGATGGATTCCAACCTTTGGAACTTGTCTGCTAGGACTCGAATCTCTATTCGATTTGTGCACCGAGAAATCTCGAGACTTAGAACTCGTTTTTTGATCTCCAAAAA
>NW_010966478.1:37306-37924 GCF_000463585.1 Tarenaya hassleriana
AATGTATCTAAATAAAGCTCATAAACAGTACATCATAGAGCACTAAACCAACAATCTCCCACTTGCTCTAATCATGAACTGCTAAACATCTAATGCCCATATCCCTAACATGACCTTCATGCTTCGACGAAGGGAGAGGCTTCGTCAACGGATCGGCAATGTTGTCATCTGTCGACACTCTGCAAATGTGCACGTCTCCTCTGTCTATGATCTCCCTGATAAGGTGAAATCGTCTGAGTATGTGTTTGGATCGTTGATGGGATCTGGGTTCTTTCGCTTGTGCGATCGCTCCATTGTTGTCACAATACAGAGCAATGAGGCTATCTGCACTAGGAATCACACCCAAGTCTCCAACAAATTTCCTGATCCAAACAGCTTCCTTTGCCGCGTCCGACGCTGCAATATACTCAGCTTCTGTAGTAGGATCTGCAACGGTTTCCTGCTTGGAACTCTTCCAGCTAACAGCGCCTCCGTTCAAGCAGAAAACATAGCCAGACTGCGATCTGTAGTCATCCGGGTCTGACTGGAAACTAGCATCGGTGTAACCTCTTACAGCGAGCTCGTCTTCCGACCCACCGTATACCAAGAACACATCCTTAGTCCTTCTCAAGTACTTCA
>NW_010966478.1:38580-41827 GCF_000463585.1 Tarenaya hassleriana
CAAGTAGGATCCTGATGGACTTCAGCATAACTACGGGCGAAAACGTCTCATCATAGTCAATACCATGAATCTGACGGAATCCTTTCGCCACAAGTCGTGCCTTATACGTGTGCACGTTGTCATCCATGTATGTCTTCTTCTTGAAGATCCATTTGCATCCGATGTGTTTTATCCCTTCAGATGCATCAACCAGAGTCCATACTTGGTTGCCTGACATGGATTGCATCTCGAACTTCATAGCCTCGCGCCATTTCTCGGAATCGGGACTCGCCATAGCCTCTGGGTATGTGGTAGGCTCGTCATGTTCTAATAACATGAGTTCCTCATTCCCAGTCACGAGAAATCCGTATCTCACAGGCTCTTGACGAATTCTGCCTGATCTCCGAGGTTCACTTTGTTGGTTTAGTGCTCTATGATGTACTGTTTATGAGCTTTCTTTAGATACATTCGATGTATTGATACTTTCTATGGTTTTATGACAGTATTTGATTCATTACATGTTCTTGCATACTAGATCTGTTATGAAATCCATGTATCATTATGAATGATACTAAACTCCCTAGTCTTTTTCATTATGGGAATGATGACATAAAAAGACTAGTATGATGTGTGATTGATGATCATAGCGATGATAATAGGTATTGGATACGATCACTGTCATAGGTATTCGTTGAAGAACGGAATACTGGATTGACCCGCATGAGATTGTCACATGGACTAGCGTCATGACTTGAATCTCATATGGCGGTTCCATGATTGGATCCTAAGACCTGAGATATCTACGGAATTCAACATGAGGAGTTGCGTGCTTTGAATACGTCAAACGTCCTGCGTAACAGGAGGACTATAAAGGCGTGTATCAGGTACGAAACGAATCATGTGCTGGATTGTAGATAGTCAAGACGGGATTTGTACCTCTCATAAAAGAGAGAGATATCGTTGGGCCCCTCGTGTGAGCGAGACTGTAGAAATGTGTGGCCGCACTATAGACGAACGTCGTCTATTTCAGACAGTCGAACTCAGTGAACGAGAAAGCAGTCGAATCAGATAAGGTGGCTTGTCCATGCCTTATGTTCGACATATGATATCATGATACAAAAGGATCATCAACCGGAATCATCTCTGGCGTTCGTAAAGATCACGAACAAACTCTATTCGAGATAGGTAGTCATAGTGTCGAGTCTGGAATGGACGGACCAGAAGTCCAGAACGGACAGTCCGCCGTGCCATACCCGACGGTTCATAACGGACTGTCCGTTCCAGAAAGTATGGAACGGACGGTCCACGTGAGCAGACCGTCCGTTCTACGTGCTGGAACGGACGGTCCACGTGCATTTCTGGACCGTCCGTTCCGGGCTTCAGTTTTTCCGAAATTAAACCGGATTAGGGTTAAATCACTTTATAAAAGGGAGATTAAAAACCCTAATAAGGTGAGCCGACTTCAGAACACTTTTAGCAGTTTTTGGTGAGATCCAAAAGGTTGAGAGTGTGATCAAAGTCCGTTTTTCTCGAAGCACAAATCGAATAGCGGATTCGAGTCTTAGCAGACAAGTTCCAAGCGTTGGAATCCATCCCGAAGTGTGGATACGTGTAGAGGGCGAGGTATTCTTCCTGCCTTTCGTGATCAGACGTATTCTTCGATTGATACAGACCCCGGATCGATTGAGGTAAGCGTTCTAACGTTTCTACGATTCAATAGCAGCATGGTTCTAGGGTTCTATAAAATTTTTGTTTTACTTCCGCTGCGCAAACCCTAGAATCGGTCTCTTAGGAATAGGATTCGCTCTAGAGATCACAGGAAACCCAACAGTGGTATCAGAGTCTGGTTACTCTGTTATGATTTCGTAGAACCCGATCACGCACGTTTTAGGATTTGAATTGTTTGAATCCATGTTTGCTTTGATATCTATGCATGTTTGATGATTGAATCTAGTGTAGATTGCATGTTTCATGTTGCATAGAGTGCAGGAGTTCGAATTTTGGGTATACAGAAGAATTCAGATTAGTTTCGGGTCTGATCGGGGCTGAGAACGCGGGAAAACGTGATCTGATCACGGAGACCTACCCTAGACCGTCCGTTCTGGTAAGTCGGAACGGACGGTCCAAGGGTGACGGATTGATTGGCACGGAACAGAAGGTTGGACCGTCCGTTCTGCCATGCAGAACGTCCGTTCTACTAGGCTGAACGTCCGTTCTGACTTCTGAAGTCAAGATCGAACGTTCTGCCAGCCTGGAACGTCCGTTCTACCTCTAGAACAGACGGTCCGAACGTCGGTCTAGGCAGAAAAACGCGATCAGATCACATTCTTCGTCGTTTCGGTCCCGATTCAGATCTGAATTCGACCCCGTTTTCGCCTTGCACACTATGCAACAAAGAACATGAAATCTACTCTAGATCCATAATCAAATCATGCATAGCATCTATAGCAAACACGGATTCAAACAATTCAAATCCTAGAATGTGCGTGATCGGGTTCTAACAAAATCATGCAGAGTAACCAGGCTCTGATACCACTGTTGGCTTTTCCTGGGATCTCATAAGCGAATCCTATTCCTAAGAGATCAGTTCTAGGGTTTGCGCAGCATATGTAAAACAAAAATTTTGATAAAACTCTAAAACCTATCATGCATGATCTTGTAGAAACGATAGAACGCTTATCTCAATCGATCCGGAGCCTGTATCAATTGATATGTTCGTCCGATCACTGTAGACAGGAAGAATACCTTGCCCTCTACACGTATCCATACCTCGGGATGGATTCCAACCTTTGGAACTTGTCTGCTAGGACTCGAATCTTCTATTCGATGATGTGCTTTTGAGAAACGAGATTTAGATCACTTCTTCAACCCTCTAGACTCTCCAAAAAGGTCTGAAGAAGTTCTCTTTTTCGGCTCCTTAGTGTTAGGGTTATTATTCTGTTCTTATTCAAGTGATTAACCCTAGATCCGGATTTTAAAATTAAATCCGAAACCCAGACCGAACGGACTGCTTAGTAGTCCGTTCGGTCTGGACACTTGGTCCGTTCGAACCAGTCTCATAACTAGGTCCGTTCGGACCGACGAGTCATTCCGTTCGCTCCAACACTAGGTCCGTTCGGACTGGACTCTCTAGTCCGTTCGGTCCAACAATTTGGTCTGTTCGGACTACATGCTCCGGTCCGTTCGGTCCACTCCTAGACCGAATGGTCCGGACCTCTTGTCCAGATTTCTCGACGTTTTCTCGTGTATTTGTCCTTCCCTGCGTGTG
>NW_010966478.1:43264-44738 GCF_000463585.1 Tarenaya hassleriana
TCAGCAGGTATACTCCGGTCTCTAAAGCATAGCCCCAGAAGGACTTCGGAAGATCTGTCTGACTCATCATAGACCGAACCATGTCTAACAGTGTTCGATTTCTCCGTTCAGACATGTCGTTCCACTATGGCATTCCAGGAGGAGTTAATTGTGATACAATACCACAATCAACCAGATAGTCAGTGAACTCTTGGCTCATATATGCGCCACCACGATCCGATCGAAGTGTCTTGATCATCTTGCCAAGCTGGTTCTGTATTTCGTTTCTGAAAGCCTTGAACATTTCAAGTGTCTCAGACTTATGTCTCATCAAATAGACATAACCGTATCGACTGAAATCATCAGTGAACGTAACGAAATACAGATAAACTCCTCTAGCTGGACAGCTCATTGGTCTGCATACATCACTATGTATAAGTGTCAATAACTCTGTCGCTCTCTGTCCTTTCCCAAGGATGCTTCGTCATCTTGCCCATTAAACAAGACTCGCATGATTCAAGAGACTCAAAGTCAAATGAATCCAAAAGACCTTCAGAACTAAGCCTCTGAATGCGCTTCTCGTTTATATGGCCTAGACGACAATGCGCTTCCAGGACGTATGACTTCTTGTTGTGCTTGAGAACTATTCTCAAGTTACGATACCAGTCTAAGAAGTTCGTCCCAGTCAATTTATCCTTCTCAAGGATAGATCGCATCGTCAAACTCGGTACCCTACCGGTTGACGTCATGTCCTACAAAAGAGACAAAACAGAACGAACAAAACAAATGCAGATTCTATTAATGATCTACTACCAGCTAGTCCATCATCAATCAGTGTCAATCTATCTATGATCCACTACCAGCTAGTCCATCATCAAAGAATGACAACATAGATGCAAAGATGAGCTATATTCCCATAAAGAAAACTAACCCTACAATAATTTTCTATATGGGACTAAGATCCGTATTTCACATAAGAACAAGTTTTTACACTCAGCCTTATGCTATTTAGGTAGACATCTAATGTCAATCACATCCAATGTGATTCTTAGATCCTTTATGAGACTTATGATATCAAATATCATTGCATATTCAAGCTGTACCATTAAGTTTCAAGTCAAAAATTGACAACTTAACCCAAGATAAACCATATTCAAGCTCTAGGAACCACGATTTCCTACCCTGCCTCACAAAGATAATCCGGCACGCTCAGCTTTGGCATGACCCGTGTTACGGACGATCGATGCCTTGACAAGCGCTCTAGTAATGGGAGGTACACACTTAGCATTACATAAACAAGGGATTTTCGAAACCACACTTAGATCAAGCATCTACTTTCAAGCTATGAGAACCACCATTTCTCCATCTTGCCTCACCAAGATAATATGGCACACCCAGCTTTGGCATGGCCCATGACACGTACGATCGAGGCCTTGACAAGTGCTTTACTCGTAGAGCTATTAGATCTAACCGGTTTCTGTGCAATGATTAACAT
>NW_010966478.1:46090-80193 GCF_000463585.1 Tarenaya hassleriana
AAGCCACCTTATCTGATTCGACTGGTTTCTCGTTCACTGAGTTCGACTGTCTGAAATAGACGACGTTCGTCTATAGTGCGGCCACACATTTCTACAGTCTCGCTCACACGAGGGGCCCAGCGATATCTCTCTCTTTTACGAGAGGTATAAATCCCGTCTTGACTATCTACAATCCAGTACATGATTCATTTCGTGCCTGATACACGCCTTTATAATCCTCCTGTTACGCAGGACGTTTGACGTATTCAAAGCACGCAACTCCTCATGTTGGATTCCGTAGATATCTCAGGTCTTAGGATCCAATCATGGAACCGCCATATGAGATTCAAGTCATGACGCTAGTCCATGTGACAATCTCATGCGGGTCAATCCAGTATTCCGTTCTCCAACGAATACCTATGACTGTGATCGTATCCAATACCTATGATCATCTCTATGATCATCAATCACACATCATACTAGTCTTATTATGTCGTTATTCCCATAACGACACAAGACTAGGGAGTTTAGTATCATTCATAATGATACATGGATTTCATAACAGATCTAGTATGCAAGAACATGTAATGAATCAAATACTCTCATAAAACCATAGAAAGTATCAATACATCGAATGTATCTAAAGAAAGCTCATAAACAGTACATCATAGAGCACTAAACCAACACTCAAGAACACCTTCTTGAGTTTGAGAGAGTTTCTCCAGAGTTCCCTAGCCTCTCAGATGGCTAAAGGTCGGGATTAGGTTGAGTCTAACGTTCTCCACCTGCTTCCCACCAAGAAAAAGGCGAGAAAATGCGAAGTTCGGATTTTTCAGTGTCTTGGTCCGGAGCTGACCAATCTTGGTCAGCCATACCAAGAACACGTAAAATCCGAGCTTGCCGACAGTCCGCGATCCGACGGAACAAGTTTTGGTCCGTCGGACCAAACACGATCCGGATCTCGCCCTCAGTCAGCCTGACCAGTTGGTCCGGCGGACCAAGATTCCGGTCCACCGGACCAACCAACATGAATCGCTCCGACTGACTGGTCTGGTCCGACTGACCAACTTTTGGTCAGCTCCGAACCAGCCAGTTATCTCGGCCAAATTGATCCGCTTCTCCCAAGTCTGTCTGGTCCGGCTGACCAACTCTTGGTCAGCTCCGGACCAGACCTCAAAACGGAGAAAAATCCGATTTTTCTCGTCCGATCGATCCCGTACATACACGTCCATCCCATATGTGTGTGACCCTTTAGACTCCTCCGAATACGGCAGTAAACGCGAGATTCAATCTCGCTTTACAAATCATAAGCGGTCTCTAGCAAGACATTATGATTACCCGTATCGGAAAGAGTTAGATGTGATCTAACCGAAAAGCCAAAGATAGCTCCAACGATGATCCTCTTTGTCTCACGATATCACAATCGAACTCATAGTTCGATTGCTTTGTCGTATCCCCAGTAAACTGTAAGAGATAGATGATATTCATCTATAGTGCGGCCACACATTTCTGCAGTTTCACTCCTACGACGGCCCCAAGCGATATCTCTCTCTTTCGATAGGGACAAAGTTCCATCTTGACTATCTACTATCGTCCGGTTAAAGACGACGTTTGACGCAGTCAAAGTACATTACTCCTCATGATGGATACAATAGATATCTCAGGTTTGAGGATCCAAAGTGAACCATCAAGTGACATTCAAGTCATGGATTAAATCCAATCGATAATCTCACGCGAGTCATCTAGTCACTTGTTCCAAACAAGTACTCATGACCGTGATCCGTATCCAATACACATGATCATCGTCATGATCATCCATCACGCCTCATGTTAGTCTTAATTCATATTGCTCCCACAATGACAAGCGACTAAGGAATTTAGGATCATTCATAACGATCCATGGATAACATTATTTATCAAATATGCAAAATAAATAATGAACAAACAATGCATTCATCCAATGAAATCATCGTATCAAACATAGTTCTCATATCGTATAATCATCCTAGAACATCACATCCATCAGTCTGAGCATCTAAATGGCAGAAGTTCCCTCAATTCCTCAAACTGAATATGTCAAACTGAATATGTTCCAACACCTCGTGGTTGTTCCCATACAATTTGGTATAGAAGTCAATGGCGTGATTCTTAATCTCCTGCATTTTCTGAAGCCTGATTCCCTCTTCATCAATCAAATAATGGATCTGGTTTCTTGTTGTTCTACCTCTCACATCTCGATGGAAATACCCTGTGTTTCTGTCTCCTAGTTTTAACCATTGCACCCTGGATTTCTGCCTCATGAAGTTTTCTTCTACCGCCATCATAAGGCTTTATGCCCCGTCTGTATTAGCTCAGGTGTAGGGGTGTGTAGAAGCTGATCTTGAATGTCTGATAGTGCAGCTCCCAACTGCTTCACTCTTTGAGAAATGTTGCTAAAGTTACTCTGATTCAGATTCCGCAAATGTTTTTTGAGGTCCTTGAGAGATCCCTTCAGTCTTTCATGTGTTGTCCCTACCATGCTGTCATAATTCCAGTTCTCTCGAACCACCTGCAGGAAGTTCAGGTGCAGAGCAACATGCAGGAAAAAATTAAAAGATTTTCGAACCTACACTATTATGTCGGGGAAGCAAATAATACTCGGTGAATGGTCTGAAGGACCAGGTGCCCGGAACTCCGTGTAAGCTGTCAGAAAGCGTTCAAACCAATTTTCATTTATGAGTACCCTGTCGAGTTTAAATGCCACCGGGTCTGTTTGATGGTTGTTCCACCATGTATAGTGCAACCCCCTATATTGCATATCTGAAAGTCTCGTTGTTCCGATGCAATTCCTTAGATCTTGCATTCCTTGTGATGAGGCATTCATAATTCCATGATCAGACTTTTCATTGTGATATAACACTTGGTTGAAGTCACCCCTATTACCCAGGCACTGCCTTGTATCAGCTGATGTCAACTGAGCTCTGAAATTTCCTCCCAAACTGCTCGCCTTTATGATGTCGTATTCTTCACATAGACAAAAGTTGTTGCAATAGTTATTTGTAGAGCGGGGTCGAATATCCCGCAAGTGACTGCTTGGCTCGAAAGCTTTGTAAATGTGGAGTACTATAGATGGATCCCAAATCACCCAAATTCTGCTGGATGGATCTGCTCCATGATTACAAAACGTTCTCCATCCCAAAGGAACTGCCGAGAGGATTCTTGTAGCGTTTGGCGGTTTGATATGTGACTCCAAAAGGTCGTCGACTGACATGTGGTCTGTAATCCATTGCTTAACGCTACGACTCTTATTCCTGCCGTTCAATCCTCTTGTGTTCCAACAAAGCTTTGTGGGTCAAGGGCGGTTCTTCTGTGTGGTTTTACAACCACGATCTTTCGGCTTTACAAGCTTAAAGCCATCATCTGTGTCTTTTACATTTGCCCCCTTCTTGCACATTGAAGTAGATGTATTACCCAAGCTAAAATCTGATCTCTGACATGTGTTTGAATTTGGTTTGTTCTTCATTTTTCCCAACTGATTGGCAGTCTGACTGAATGGTTCAGTCTGACCCCCTTCAGGAGTGGTCATGTGGTGGCTTGTTTACTCTCCCTTCTTGGGAAATTTCCATGTTAGTTGTGTTCCTCAACTCAGTAGGACCAGTAGTTGTACTCTGCTCTGTAGCTATGGCTGGATCAGCTTTCTTACTCAGATGCTCAGATTTCCTTTGTTCTACTATACCTGATTTTGCTTCATCCCCTTCCTGATTTCCATGGTTGTTTCCCTTGTCAGAGCTTGACTGCCTCCTTCTCCATTGGGTGTGCGACTGCATTGGTTGGTTATCATTCTCCGGTTGTGGGATATTTGGGCAGTACCTAGCGACGTGCCCTAGTTCAGCACAATGAGCACAACTAGGTGGGAGCCACTCATAAGCAACCAGGATAATTCTTTCCTCCTCCCCGGGCAGTGTAATTGCTATATGTTTTGGGGGTGATTGAGCCATGCTAACCTCCACGTAAATCTTGGCGAAACTAAAAGAATCCTTTGCATCACTTACCGGGTGCAGGTACAACGGTTCTCCAATACACGATGCCAGTCTGGCCAAACTATCTGAGTTAAACAACTTTTCTGGAAGATTTGTTAGTGTAACCCATGTCGGAACTGATCGCAGAGCAGGTTTATCTGGCCTGTGGGTCGGGTCCCATTCAGTAATGAACATTGGACAGTCACCAACATACCATAAATTTCGCATAAGAATGGAGGATTTTAGACGCGCACTCAGTATCTTGAAGAGATAAGCCCTTTTACTATGCTGTGAACTTTGATCCTAGGCCCGCCCTTCGCCCAAATTGTGTTTACTACCCCGATAATCTTGTCCGTAGAATTGCCCAATTATGAAATTGTCCCACTCCTTGCTCGAGGCTTGGAGCATGTCAGCTGTAAAATTAACTAACGAAGTACCTGTGCGATGAGTTTATGGGGCTCCAGTTTTCCGCAGAGTCTTGATAGAACTCTGCAATAGCTTGCTCCAGGTGTTGTTTTCCTACTGAGTTCGGACTGATTTTCCCTTTTCCCGAGGCTTCAACCACCGCACTCGTGGAGTGTGAGGCTGGTTGAGTAACCGCGGATCTGGGCAAAGATTGGGTAGGCACTTGGCCTTCTGTTGGTGGTACAGCTCCTAAAGCTGAGGTCAAGGATGTATTTCCCGCAGCCTAGCCGTTCGGCGACTACCCGTGGTCATGTTCGTAGATTTGTATCGGACTAACCTGACTCGGGAGAGTGGATCCGCAAGGAGGAAGAGGTTCGGTGCGAGAAGCCATCAGAGCTCCTGCTGAGCGGCAGTCAGGTTTCCCAGATTCGGACCTGAGGAGGCGACGACAGGGCCGATAAGGGCCGGTAAGCTCACTCGTCACCTGAGAGGAAGCGGTAGAAGCAGACGGTGGCATTTTGCCGGATGGCAGTGGGCCAAGCCGGGCAAACCCAAAGTTAATGTCCTTAAGATATCAGAAATATAGAGAAAGACACGTGTTATATTTCTTCTCGAAGTTTCGCTTATGTTCTCATCTCCCGAATTGTTTTGAACCGCAACTACCTGTAATTCATAATTCAATTCCGCAACGAGGGAGAAAGGAATAGAAAACAATCAGCATTTAATACCGTACAATTAAAATAAAGAAAAATAATATATATGCGTAAAACTTTTAGATGAAACCTACGGGTTATTCTTTCTTCTCTCGATTCTTCCTCCTCTTCGCCTTCCTGTGTCCGTGAATCAGAAACCATGTCGGGAAGAAAAATCGCGTTGAAAAGCTCCGACGGGGAGACGTTTGAGGTCGATGAAGCCGTGGCTTTGGAGTCGCAAACCATCAAGCATATGATCGAAGACGACTGCGCCGACAATGGAATCCCCCTCCCAAACGTCACCAGCAAGATCCTCTCGAAGGTGATCGAGTACTGCAAGAAGCACGTCGACGCTTCCGTTAAGACCGAAACCGCAACTACCTATTCCACCGATGACGATCTCAAGAACTGGGACGCCGAGTTCGTCAAAGTGGACCAGGCCACCCTCTTCGATCTCATCCTGGTTCGTGCTCCCATCTCTGTTTCGCCTCTGATATTTTCCTAGATCTGATTTTCCTGTGGTATTGATTGCTTCGGCTTCCTTTATTGTGTCGCTCTAGGGTTTTGGGATCCTGATGTCGTATTTTAGGGTTCTCATGGGTATCGATGTGGAATTTAGGGCTGATTTATTGGGAGTCTCTGGTACCTGATCAGAGAATAAGGGTTGGGGTTTCAGATTATAAGGGTTAATTCTGAGGAGTCTTGATTTGGAATGTAGGGATTAGGGTTCTACGGCACCGGGATGCAGTATTATAGGGTTTTTAGATCTCTTACAATCTGTCTCGGTGATCGAGTTCATGTGGGGATTGGTTTACTGTGGGATTAAATGAGAAACTGATTTGTTTTTTGAGTTATTTAGCCTGTGGGAAGCCTTATTCTTTGGACCTTCATCTCTCTGTTGATCTGTTGTCTGATCCAAGACGGTCTCAGAAATTTGTTTGAACTATCATCATAGTTTGGAACACCTTTTCAGTCCCATGTTGAACGAAAGTTTGATGTCAATTTTTCTTCTTTCTTGTACCTTGATATGAATGGTTGTGTTAATTTTTAAATCCATTTCGCCTATTAATAATGATGTTTGAACATTTGCCATGTCCTGGAACGGAGCGATGTGTTGTGCTTCATTGCATATTCAAGCTCATATAACACTTTTTGGTCTTTGAATGGGAGAAGGGATTTTGGTGTGGGTAATTGAATCCATGTAGAAGCCAATGTTGATGTTTCTTGTTTGAAGAACTTGACGACTGCTCCCAAGGGTGAAGAAATGCATCTCTTCTTGGACCTGAAATCTAACACATGTCAGGGTTGCTGGTTTTCTTTTATGTGTTTCACTTGAGTTTGAGTTCCATTCTGATTCTGAAAGCCATACACCTTTTCATGTTATTTTTTTTCTGTTTGCCCAAAATCATTGTAGGCCGCTAACTATCTGAACATCAAGGGGCTATTGGACTTGACGTGTCAGACTGTTGCGGACATGATCAAAGGTAAAACTCCGGAAGAGATTCGAAAAACATTCAACATCAAGAATGACTTCACCCCAGAGGAAGAGGAGGAGGTGCGCCGCGAGAACCAATGGGCCTTTGAGTAAAGAAGAAAAAACCAACCAATTCTCTCTATCTCTACAAGACTTTCTCCTTGGCAGTAACCTATCTATGTTTGTCATCTCACATTTCTTCCCTTTACGTCTGTGTTGTTTGCATCTTCTGTACCATCTCTCCATCACGGCTTGCGAGATGCTGCTTCGGATATTAATGTTAATATGATGTTATTTCTATTGATATAAGCTTGGGCTGCTGCATGCTGTTTTAACGGTAAATCTTTCATAGCCATTATGTCCTTTGAAACAGAGTTAGCAGGAAAACTATGTTTTCGAAAATGAGATTCCTCTCGTTTTATCAGCATACAAGCATCATCATAGGAGGGCAATTTATCTTTGAACCCATTCACATCAACAGAGGTTGGACGTAAGTCTTCTAATTCTGTCCACAGGGCTACGACTTCCCGTTTTGTTGTAGGTTAGACATCTGCTTCTTTATTGCAAAAACTCGGTTGGGATTGGACAAATTACCACAGACCTTTTGGAGAGCGTTCCACAATGCCTTGGCCGTCTCCAGGGCTACAGAGGACTTCAAGATGTGTTCATCCAAGAAGCTTTACAGGACGGTGAGTGCCAACTCATCATCTTGGCTCCACTTCTTTCGCTCAGATCTGTTGTTTCAACGCCATCAGCGGGAGTCGTCTGTGCCGATGGTGTCCATTCAGCCTGAGTGTTATGTACGATCTTGGGTATCCACGTCGATTGGGGGTAAAAGATGGCCAAGAAACAAAACAGGATTCAAACAGAGTAACGGAAGCAGAGTCAAGAATCGTCAAGGCTCTGATACCGTAAACGATTTCTCGTAATAAGGTGTTTGTGAAGAGAAATCGAAGGAGAAGAAAATCTGAGCAGAGGTAAAGATGACTTTCTGTTCTTATGCAGTCTTATTATTTTTCTTATGAATAAAGGCGTATACTTATACAGAAAAAGCTGTAGGAGAAGACACCCATATTGTATCAACTTGACAGCACAGAATCTGCAGAAAATATTACATAACATTAGATGCTCTTCTTCCCTTGACTGGTTGTCTCGTTTCCTTCTCTGTGTGCTGCAAGATTTTGGTTTCCGACAAGATAGGGGCTGCAGCAGCTCGAGTTTCGTCCGTCATGAGCTCGTCATTGATATCCTCACGTGTATGTATGTGGTCGTTCGGCAGATATTCCGAGCCCATGTGTCGTATCATATATATTATTTGGTGAGCTGGGAAGTACAATGTTTATTCCGCAGATCTTGTCGGAAGCCAAAATGTAAGATAGTATATCTCATATATATTATCATTCTTCACAAGAAAAACGTAAAATTACCAAAGGGTGGGATACCACAGAGAGTGAAAGTACGATTGTTTAGAGACCAACACAAGAAGAAGAATTACTATAACCGTTATCCCCCAAGGAAACTCACCACCGATCCCGAAAACCGGCTCCCCCCGTTTGGTCCTGATATAGTAAGAGGAAGGCGAGACGAGTTTGTGGAAGAAGCTGATGAAGAAGACGACCAAGACGAACAGCATGGGGAGGAACAAGAGGAAGAGCTTGAGGTTCGTTGCAGTTTTCTCCACTTGGTACTTGTAGCGTGGATATGAAGAAAGGAAGAGAAGCAGAGAGATGATGGCGAAGAGGGCCAGTAGCTGGAGCGGCGGTGGTGATAACGTCAGTAGGGTTTGTTCTAACCATCCTCGCTTCCATGCCGGTCCTCTTCTTTCTTTTAGGAGCCAACTCATCTCTCTCTCGAGTTTCTTTGCCTCTCTTGGCTTGTGTTGGAGTATATATATACACACACACACGTGTAAAGGAATCATAGAGCCAAACGTGTAATGCCTAGAAACATTCGGTTTTGTCTTACCAATGGCGCAATAATTTACATATGTTTCGGAATTTATCCATTATGATATAAAGAGAGCACCAAAAGTTATGTTTTTTTATATAGCCTTTCGTATGCGCTGGTTGGATAAAACCTTCTGTCTTCGTACACGGATCCACGACACACATATAAGAGATACATTAATTATAATTGACGGGTGACAGATGAATGGATCAACCGTAACTGACGGACGACAGGTCCCAACTCCTCGTTATGTTGACTATATTTTTTATCAAATCACTTGGGATTTCTCTTATATTCGTATGAATATATATATAAAAATATATACACACGAACGCATATAATATATGTTTTACATATATATACAAGAGGCTAAGTTGTAAGATTCGATGATTTCCACTGCTTTGGCATAAATTCCTTGGGGCAAGATGCTTTCTCGAGAGAACTCCTGCTTTTTGAATGCTCATCAACCTTAGCTTCACCAATTCTAGATTCTTCCCCCTTTTGTATTGCTTTACTATTGAAGGATAATTATAAATGGAGTATTATTTTCCAAAAAAATATATAATTGGAGTATCTTTTTTTTTCATCTCCCGTTTTTGTTAAAATTGATTAAAGATTAAGTTTATTACATTAATACATATAGAAATTTACATAAATTCAAGACGAAAAATTTAAAGTATTTTATAAAGGAAACTGGCTGTATATTAGTACCCTTACCCATCAAAGATGTCAAAATGGGTTTTAATTCATTAGAGACTAACATGATACAATATTGAACATATTTATAACCTAGCTAACTCATGTTGAATAGTTGATTCATATGTAATGTGGGTTTCATATTATTATTTTTACAACCTTTTAATTATTTAATCCACTTAAGTCAAAATTATCGACAAAGGTTAAAACCGATTCTTTTTGAATAATTTTGTTCTTAGTTGTAGTTTCATGTTTTTCCGTTTTCTGTCGTTTTAGAAATGTGTTGTTCCCTTTTTTCATTCAATTCACATAGAATAAGAACATTAGCGTTTTATTCTTTTCTTATAAAATGTAAAATATAGAAAAATGCAACCTAACCAAGAAAGTTTTCTGCACACTGAAAGAGGATGGAGAGGAACATATTTTTTTCACAAGAAAACCACCGAACTGTTTTGCTGTTTTTTTTTGGTTCGCAAACTAAATTGTAATTTATAAACTATAAGATTTAAATTCGACTTACATAAATGTTATAAGATATCGAATTTTAAGTATTGGATCATGGGTTTCGATTTTAATTAGAATTGCGTACATCAACGCGGTTTTACTTTTGGTAAGTTTCTATTATAACAATTAAATCCAAAATTGATTGTTTTGGTATCGAGATTTATAGAAAAAATGGAGCGTAGAAGTAAACAATTCAAAACCCACCCAAAAAAAACGCATTCCACAACTTAAAAAAAAAAGTGTCCAGAAAAGCTCTGTAATACATACGAATAGAATGAAAAGCATCTATATTTTTAGTGAATAAAAATATCTAGACTTTTAAATTTGAATTTGAATTTAAATTTAAATTTAAATTTAAGCGCACTTATTTGAATTCAAGAGTATATTTATTTAAATTTTTACGGAATTTTTTGTGATTGTAAGGTTCTCGTACGATCGAAAGAAATTTCACTGTACCATCATAAAACACATATTTGTGTATAGCAGTGAATGTTGGACGGGAAAAGGATAATATATCTAAAATAAGTATGGTCAAGATGAAGATGTTGAGATGAATATGCGGACACATAAAAATAGATATTATTAGAAATGAGAATATTAAAGAGAAAATATGAATAATAGGTACAGAACTTAAGTTATGAGATGAATGTTTAAAATAGTTTAGATATGTACCATGTAGGGCGATAAATTCACCGGTTAAAAAAGTGGAGAATATAGTAATAGTATAGAGGTGAAGAGAAAAACAAGGTTCAGTTTATTTGGAAACGTGTTATTAATAATGACTTGAAATTGTGAAAGAGTGGAAAAGTGGTCAATTTCGAATAAATTTGGAATTAAAACTATATTGATGTTTGGTAATTTGTTTCCAAAGGCTGTCTATAACTAACTTTTTTATTTTGCAAATTAAGTATTATGAATTCATTGGACTTGTTACCCAAATAATACATTTGGGCTCGAATGAGGAAACCCAATAAGAGCCCAACCAGAATTTAGGTCTGAAAAAAGCCCAACAATAAAAATAGCCCAATAGTTTCCATCAGCTATGATATATATTTACACGCCGTTTAACGCAGTCGCTTCTCTCTCTCATGGTCACCTCCCTTCTCGCTTCATCCCTCCGTGTCTCTGCGGCTTCTCTGGGGAAAGAAATTCACAGAGAGAGAGAGAGAGAACGGTGACATGTATCTTGTCTCCACCAGCGACGACTTTGAGGTCGCCGAGATTCTGCTGACACTCAACAAATCCCACTACGGAACCGCGGCGACGCGTGGATTTACCTTCTCTTGGGCGACGAGAAGACACAGGTCGCTCGGTCGGCGGAGACGATCGCTGCCGTTGATCTTACAGAAAACTGACGTGGAATCCACCCCCACCGCCGGACAAAATCTCGCTGCGAGCGGACTCCGTATTAAGATGGTATTTTGCCTGATCTTCCGTATTTCATCACATTAATGTTTTATTTTCATCACTTTAATATATTCTGCGGATGATTTTTTAGAGTTGTTGAATGACTTGTTTAGCCCATTGCGTTTGTTCTGTCGTACAGAAGAGAGATAGATTGTTGTTGAACGCCATGGAAGAATTAACCACCGAAAATCAAGTTCTGGGAATGGTGATTTTTTTTAAAATTTCATATATTATTGTTTTATTTCTTATTCTTCCTTTTCTAATTAACATTTTTTAGTATACTGAATTATGAAAAGGGGAGAATTTCTCGAATTCTACTAATTTTCTTTTCTTTTTTTTTTTCAGATATTAACTTCTCCTGGTCAATTCATTCGAAAGTTACTGGCCGGCGACAAAGTGGACGGCGGTGATCAGCGAGCGCTTCCGCAGCAGTCGATCGTACATCCAACGGTTCACAATGGGCGCATTGAAGGGTCATATGTATATGGATACAGCGAATCAGTACCAGTGAGAAGTCAACCACGTGGTAAGTTTTATCATGTTAATGACGTGGACATTTATCAGCCGTCAGATTTGAGGGTTGCGAAATCAACGGCCGCTGCTCTCGCAAGGCAGAGGAGAAAAGAGATCTACAAGTCCAAGAACCGGCTCTCTCATATTTCCCCAGTTCTCGGAAGATAATTATATATATCGAATAGGAGTGAGAGATAATGACGAGATCTTTTCCATATCTTTTATATCATATTATACATAATTAACAAGTTGTAATATGTAAATTACATATTGAGTTTTTGAGGTGATTCTATTTTAAAGTTGCGAAGAAAATAATTTTTTTTTGAAATTATAGTAAGAACCTACTGCTCTCTCATAGTTCTCTAATTCTCATTGGAATATATATATATATATATATATATATATAATGTGTAGATAATTACGAGATCCTTCTCATATGTTTATATCATATAAATAATATATAATTGCAGCTTCATATAACATGCTAATTAGACATCGAGTTTTGGTGTGATCCTATTTGTAGCGTACAAGGAAAATAAGAATTGTGTGATAAGCATAATAATATTCAATGAGCAAATCTGGGGCTTATTTCTGGCATATGCAATATTTGAGGTATATATGTTTTATTTTGATACACGTGTCATCTCGGTGTGTGTCGCAAGTTATCTTAGCACCATATACTATTTTAATCAGAATTATTTTGTTTTTATTTTTATTTTTTGGTAAAATAGTGAATTATATATCAAAAAGTAATGTTTCAAAATGGATTGGTATTCAGTTTGTAACTCGGTTTGATTCTTTCGATTGTATAAAAAATATATAACATTCGGTTATTATATCATATTCGATTTAATTTGATTTTTGTTCTGATATTTATTAAAAAAATTAGATATTTTCAAAAAAATTTCGGTTGTTTATGGGTTTTTAAAATTCGGAAAATTCAATTTTCTAAAAATAACCGTATCGAAAAAGCTCACCCCTAGTTACAAAAGGTCAAAGCCAAGACAGTCATAGTGGCGCGTTGTTCTTGTGGTGCTGCGTTCGAATCCTGTAGCGGGGATTTCGTGACTGCCAGACTCGGAGCTTTGATTCCCCTTATCTGTATAAAATATTTTGTTAGGAATACCCTGTTATTTTTATTTACGAATGATAAAAATACAAAAGTGCATAAAATTCGAAATGAAAATATTAAAAAAAAATACGACTTAATAGTCACTCAATTGTAATAAATTTTGGAATATTTAACCTAAAATCGGAATCGATAGAGATCGAAAAATTCATGCAACCGACTCCAAATAAACTTAAAATTAAAGTGATGTTATTGTTGTTAAATTTCGGTTAGTCTGATTTTAATAATTTATATCGAATACGAGGTATTACTCTATCCATCTGAATTAAATAACCTACTCTCCAATCCCATTTATAAACACTAGGCATCGAAACATCTGCGAACATATAAGAAACGCTCGCGACGATGTTACTGGATAACATTTAAACATAAATCCCTAAGCCGACTTCTTTCGGGTCTGTTTCAACCATCCACGGCGGCCTTTAAAAAAAGAAAAAAGAAATCAAAATAAGATGGGGCTAAATTGATAATAACCAAAAATAGAGACGAGAAAATGAAAAACGAGAAGATATAAAGGACGAGTGCTAACTTGTTCATAACGAAGTTGAACGTTCCTTGGGACGCACGTCTAAGAAGAGCTTCCCTCGCGTCTATGCCAATCCCTTGGGGCTTCATAGACATATATATAACGATGTGCGTAAAATTCTCAACGAAAATAGCTTTTGTAATCCACTCCGTAACTAAGTTACCTCTTCCGGAAACCAAACCCCAGGCTGCGTGCTTCCTTCGAGAACTGCAAGAACAAAAGCTGAAGTTGCAACTCCAACAGACCTGACAAGAACAAACACCAGAGAGCATAATCACTTGATGATTCCATGAATATATATATATATATATATATATATATATATATAGCCATTTGGTTGAGAGAGATGCGCATCGATGCTATTTCGACACAAAAACACTTGGGGTCGGAGTTGGTTAATGCATTCAGTAACATCGCCTTACTCCCAAGTTTATTTGGGATCAACCACATGAATTCTTCATTTCAGCTCATTCCGATTTTGAGTTATATCTTTCGAAATTTGCAACATTTCCAAATCATTCCTATGACTGTATATCAAAGTTTTTTGGGGTAGACTAACACAGAGAGCTTTTTGTGACTAAATACACCCACTGTGCTCCGCCCATCCGAGCACTCCAAGTCAACCTGTTGAATGAGGTATAAGATGAGAAAACGAAGCAGAGACGAGAGATTTGCCGTTAAAATATTTTGCAGTTCAAAACTCTGTTTGCATCGTACCCTCATCGACACGCGTTCTCCAGCAATTCCATCTATGGCTCTGACGACAGGGTCAAACAACTGGACCAGTTTCTGGACTTTGGTCCTGTCTCTTAGATATTCCTGCATCAAGCAAAATAAACATTGTAACGTGATTGCAGTACGGTTTTATCTTGTCGTTGATCACAGGAAACAAGAACTATGAGCACATTTGCGTCAAATTCTATATTTAGCCCATAGACTTCATAAATTGAACATATAAAACCATGAGCACATTCGCGTCAATCTACCAGTTGAGGTTTACGCATAATACCGGGGATAAAAGCTTTGTCATGGCCTCCATTCCCCAGTTCCAGAAAAATGGAGCAGTCCCAAAACGGGCACAGACTGTAGGCACTCCAAGAACTTCGTGTGCCGTTCTTACTTCCGGCAGGTTTCTTGAAAAATAATCGTTTTTTCTAAGAAAACCGTTATCCAAACAACAATGAACTTTCTGGATCGAGCAACTTACAGTAGATAAACATCTTTCTTTCGGATACCTTTCCCAAAATCTACATTGATCATTCCGCTGTATGGTTTCATTTTAACCTTTTCTCCTGATGAAAGCCCCGCGAGACAAGGATGAGTTACGGAGGTTGTGCCGTGTGTGTTAGCCCTCCAATGGAGTTTTGCACCACTTACCTTTGTTATATGCAGTAACTTCTTCACCGAGAAGTAAAAAGCTCGTGGCTAATATGGTAGGACCGGCACCACCACTGCCTGCCGTGTAGTAAGAGAACCTGAAACGAAATCTCCTTCAACTAGTTTTACTTCAATAAAACCGACGACTCGCAATAATATAGAAGCCATATACTCTCGATCAAACTTGAGAGAAGTTTGCTTCAAGAGTTTTACTGCAACAACCATAAGATATGGTAGTAGTTGTTGACTCGATTTTAAGTCTATTTACCAATAGTTAGGAGATTATATTTGATCAGCCCTGATTACTATTCTGATTGATTAAGAGTCGAGCCTGTCCAAAAAATAACACAAACACGAAGCAAGAATAAAAGGGAGACAAGTAAATGAAAGAAAAACAAGAGTTTGCCAGCACTTACGGGGCTTGAACCCGATACACCGTTCGAGGGGTGAATAGCCTCCTACTCAGATGATCAAAATACTAATACTTTGATCGGAAAATAAAGAGTCAAGTCCCTTTAGAAAACCGCAATATTCGCTAAATATCTAACTACCCGAAATATCAGAACCTATCAATCAAGATCCCTAGAGATTAGGAGCCTTGGATGAACCCTTATGATTGCTAATTCCTCCTTGGCTGGCAAAAGTCCGATGTTCTATCGTTGCATTCTTTTGCCCCCATTCCGATACATGTCGGTTGTCGTTGTTGTACCGACATCGTCGGTTTCTCAGTCGGTTGGTCTGATGTTGTCTTCTGTCGCTCGTTACCGCAGCTATCAACGACCTTCCTTGCACCAAGTGCTTGCCTTGAATCGTCAGAGGCACGGGTCATATTGAGCATCACGAATCGGACTTAGTCGTCTCAGCCTCTATTATTTGCGTCTCCCCTTTCAGTTGCTGGGATTTTACGTCGTAGTCTTCATTTGCTTTGGTTTGTTGGTACCCAACAGCATAACCCCATTGGCGGCAAAATTCCTAAAATAATCCCATGAATGTACCTTGGCGGCTGCTCTGCTTGGTCCCTCGGTGGATCCCGTGTTAGTGCCATTGTCCTCTCCGCTATCCTTCGGTGAGTCTAAAGGCCGAGTAGAAGGAGGAAGGATGACTTTCCGCTCTTTCTGGCAGTTCGAGTTGCTCGTAATCTGATAAGTACTTCAGGGTTTACGTCAGAGGTAGGAAGAGAGGAAAGGAAGCAGTAAATGATGAAGATCAAGAGGGAGGAGCTGAAGAAGTGGCTGAAGAAGGAGCTGGAGGGACAGGAGAGAGGAGCTGAAGCAAGAAGGGACATCTGAAGAGTAAGGTACGCTGCTTTTGGATTGTTTGTGTGTTTGTGTATAAGGATAGTATATGTTGATTGTGTTTGTTGCATAGTTGGTTAGTAGTTGTGAATGAACAGCTGTATAGTCTGTTATAGTTAGGAATGTGGTTAGCTGTTAGTAATTCTGTTAGGATGGGATTGTATAAATAGTGTAGAGGAGGGATTGAAGGGTTTTAGGCAATTTCTAGTGAAGAATTGTAAGGGGAAGAGAGTGGGGACCTCTCTCAAATCAAAGTCATCCAAGTTGTACCTGTTTTCGGTGATCAATAAAGCTGGGCAGTTCTTCTCCAGCTGAGGAATCCGAGGTCTGAACCTTAACAAATTGGTATCAGAGCAAGTCTCATCAATGACGAAGAACAACGCGCAAAGAAAGGAACAAGTGGAGGTTAGAACAAATGACAGATGCGAGAAGATCGAAGAAACAATGGCGGAGTTACAGAAACAATACGAAAAGATGGAGGAATTACAGAAGCAGTGTTCCAAAATGGAGTACCTGGAGAAACAATGTGCAAGGATAGATTCGATGGAGTCAATGCTATCGAAACTATGCCAAATGCTAGCAGGTAACCAGGATCGGCAGGAATCTGAGCAAAATGTGAGTCCACAACCGATAAATCATCAGCAGAGCTCGCAGGGGAATCGCGAGGCAATTCCAGATGCGACATGCAATCCAGAACCAGAAGAAGGAAGCGATCAAGCACAGGAAGGTGATCAAGAGGTGCGAAACGCGACACATCGAACAGAAAGAGATAGTGACAAGTATCAACAAGATCGATTCACTGGAAGCAGCAGTACACATTTCAAAAGGATCGAGATGCCAGTATTTGAGGGAGCAAATGTGAATGCATGGATCACAAGAGCTGAAAGGTATTTCTCAATGGGACAATGTTCAGAAAACGAGAAACTGAGATTAGCTGCTATGTGCATCGATGGACATGTATTGAGCTGGTATGACTATCAGAATGGGAAGAAACCATTCAAGGATTGGGCAGACGTTAGAGAAAGGATAAGGAGAAGATTTGGTGGAAGGAAGCTGGGCTCACCTTTCGACAGACTACTGTCATTGAGACAAACATGTACGGTAGAAGAATACCTTTGTGAGTTTGAAGAATTATTAGCTCAAGTACCTCATACTCCTGAAGAAATGGTAGAGAGTACATTCAAAAATGGATTGAAACCAGAAATACTGGAGATATTACAGATATTTCGACCTAAAGGCATGGAAGAAATCGTAGATGTAGCACTAAGTATTGAAGGCAGCAAGTTAAGTGCGGTGTGTGGAGGAAAAGGAGGAAGTGATGGAAAGAACTGGAAGATGGGATATACAGGCTCATCATTCAGAACAGTTTCAGTACCTACTGAAAACCAGAAATACTAGAACCAATCATACAAGAGCAATTTTCAAGAACGAGGAAGACAGATCAGTGGAGGAAAAGGACCAAAAGAAGAGGGTGGGGTTCAAGAAAAGAAATCAACATTCAAAAGAATGTCTGATGCTGAATTTGAAGAAAAAAGGAAGAAGGGACTGTGTTTCAGGTGTGATGAGAAGTTTTTTGTGGGACACAGATGCAAACAGAAGGAGTTACAAGTGATTTTAGCTGAGGAAATAACGGAAACAGGGGAGGAGTTGGAAGAGGAGCAGGATAATGAAGAAGGAAACAGAGAGGAGGAGGGAGAGTTTGCTAAGCTATCACTCAACTCAGTAGTGGGGCTAACTTCACCAAAAACACTTAAGATCCGAGGATCAGTAGAAGACCAGGAGGTAGTAGTGTTGATTGACAGTGGAGCCACTCATAACTTCATATCCTTGAAGTTAATGACGAAGCTGAAATTAAGGCCTGAAGGTAACACTCAATTTGGAGTATCTTTGGGAACAGGTATGAAGGTAAAAGGAAAAGGGATTTGTAAGGCAGTACATTTACAATTGCAACAGATAGAAGTAGTAGAAGATTTCTTACCATTGGAATTGGGAAGTGCTGATTTGATTTTGGGAGTACAGTGGTTACAGAAGCTGGGAAAAGTTCAGATGGATTTTCAGGATCTGGAGTTGAAGTTCAATCAAGGCACATCATGGGTTACAGTAACAGGTGATCCAACTCTACATAAATTCATTAGTAACTTTGAGATCATTGATCAAATCAGTTTGTGAAGGAGATCAGAGCTACTTAGTTAAGCTGGAAACATTAGAAGAGCGGGTGAGGGCTGACTCAAATCTTCCAGAGAGGTTACAGCTGGAAGAGTTTGGACCAGTGTTTGAAATTCCTACTGAATTACCACCAGTAAGGGGTAGAGAGCATCCAATAAATCTCAAAGAAGGAACAGGTCCAGTAAGTGTCAGACCTTATAGATACCCCCATGCACACAAAGAAGAGATTGAGAAGTTAGTGAAGGATATGTTGAAGGCAGGCATAGTGAGACCGAGCCAGAGCCCTTTTTCAAGTCCAGTGTTACTAGTTAAAAAGAAAGATGGTAGCTGGAGGTTTTGCATCGACTACAGAGCGCTGAACAAAGTCACAGTATTGGACAAATTTCCAATACCAATGATAGACCAACTGTTGGATGAACTACATGGAGCAAGGGTGTTTTCAAAGTTGGACTTGAGATCAGGGTACCATCAGATCAGAATGAAGACAGAGGACATTCCCAAGACAGCATTCAGAACACATGATGGGCACTATGAGTTTTTAGTAATGCCTTTTGGCCTTACTAATGCTCCAGCAACATTCCAAGCATTAATGAACGAGATTTTCAGACCTTACCTCAGGAAGTTTGTGTTAGTATTTTTTGATGACATTTTGGTATACAGCTGCTCACTAAAGGATCATGCAACACATCTGCAGATGGTGCTAGCTGTATTACAGAAACACAAGCTATACGCTAACAAAAAGAAGTGTGAGTTTGGGAGACAACAGATAGACTATCTGGGGCATATAATTTCTCAAGAGGGTGTATCTACAGACCCAGCTAAGACAGCAGCAATGCAAAAGTGGCCAACCCCAAGCAATGTGAAGGAACTAAGAGGATTTCTGGGGCTGACAGGGTATTACAGACGCTTTGTACAGAACTATGGCACCATAGCTCGTCCCTTGACAGATCTACTAAAGAAAGATGGGTTTAATTGGTCTGAAGATGCTTCGAGTGCATTTAGGAAACTAAAGCAGGCTATGACATCTGTTCCAGTTCTGGGATTACCAGATTTTCGTGAAGAGTTTGTGGTTGAAACGGATGCCTCGGGATTTGGCATCGGAGCAGTCCTAATGCAGAAGCATCGGCCAATTGCCTTCTTTAGTCAGGCTCTGTCTGAGAGGGAGAGATTGAAACCAGTCTATGAGAGGGAATTAATGGCAGTGGTTCTCTCTATCCAACGTTGGAGACACTACCTATTGGGTAGAAGTTTTCTGGTTTGTACAGACCAGAAAGCCTTAAAATTCTTACTGGAACAACGCGAGGTGAGTATGGAATACCAACGTTGGTTGACTAAACTACTGGGATATGATTTTCAAATTGTTTACAGGCCAGGAGTGGAGAATAAGGCAGCTGATGACCTGTCCAGAATGCCACACAACGAGATTCTGGAACCAACATGTATGGGGTTAGCCATAACTATCCCAAGAAATATACAACTGGTGGAGATAGAGAAAGAAATTAGAGAAGACAGTGACTTAAAGGAGATCGTTGACAAGCTGAAGGATGGAGAAACCAAAGTGGGAAAGTATCATTTGCTACAAGGCATGCTAAGATATAAAAACAGGTTAGTAGTTTCCAAACATTCAAGTTTCATTCCTACAATTCTGGCCGAGTTCCATGACAGTAAGATGGGAGGGCATTCAGGGGTATTGAGAACACTAAAGAGGATACAGGAGATGTTTCATTGGGTGGGAATGAAAGCTGATATTAAGAAATATGTGGCTGAATGTGCAGTCTGTCAAAGCCAAAAATATTCAACCTTGGCTCCAGCAGGTCTGTTGCAGCCATTACCGATTCCAGAACACATTTGGGAGGACATTTCAATGGATTTCATTGAAGGGTTACCAAGATCAGCAGGTTATAATGTAGTGCTGGTAGTAGTTGACAGATTGAGCAAGTGTGCTCACTTCATAGCTTTAAAACATCCGTTTTCAGCTATGGTGGTTGCTAAGGTTTTTGTACAGGAGGTAGTCAGGCTACATGGGTTTCCAAAATCCATAGTGTCAGACAGAGACAAGGTATTTCTCAGCAACTTTTGGTCGGAATTATTTCGGATAGCAGGCACCAAATTAAAGTTTAGTACAGCATATCATCCACAAACAGATGGGCAAACAGAGGTATTAAACAAATGCTTGGAGACATATTTGAGGTGTTATGCTAATGATCATCCCAGGAAATGGATTCAATTTCTGAGTTGGGCAGAGTTTTGGTACAACACTTCTTTCCACAGCATTACAGTCCACACCATTTCAGATTGTGTATGGAAGGGAGCCACCTACATTACTGAAGTACGAGGAGGGATCTACTTCGAATTTTGAATTGGAAAAAGCACTAAGAGAAAGGGATAGAATGATATTGGAGGTCAAGCAGAAACTTCAAGTAGCTCAACAGAGAATGAAAGTATCAGCTGATAAAGGAAGACGAGATCTGACATTAACAGTTGGAGAGTGGGTTTATTTGAAAATCAGACCATACAGGCAGAACACACTGGCAGCAAGGACTAATCAGAAGCTAGCTGCTCGATATTATGGCCCTTTTCAAATAGAAAGCAGGATAGGAGAGGTAGCATATAAACTGAAGTTACCTAAGGGTTGCAACATTCATCCTGTGTTTCATATTTCACAGCTTAAAAAGGCTTTGGGAAGTATTCTTCAACCAAACCAATTAGCAAAACAGTTGACAAGAGAGCTGGAACTACAAGTTCAGCCGAAAGACATCAAGGATTCCAGGTATACTAAAGAGGGTTGGTTGGAAGTTTTGGTTGAATGGCAGGACTTACCAGAACATGAAAATACGTGGGAAGTGGCTGAAGATTTCAACAAGAAATTTCCTAGTTTTCAGCTTGAGGACAAGCTGAGACAGAAAGGGGGGAGTATTGATAAGTACTTCAGGGTTTACGTCAGAGGCAGGAAGAGAGGAAAGGAAGCAGTAAATGATGAAGATCAAGAGGGAGGAGCTGAAGAAGTGGCTGAAGAAGGAGCTGGAGGGACAGGAGAGAGGAGCTGAAGCAAGAAGGGACATCTGAAGAGTAAGGTACGCTGCTTTTGGATTGTTTGTGTGTTTGTGTATAAGGATAGTATATGTTGATTGTGTTTGTTGCATAGTTGGTTAGTAGTTGTGAATGAACAGCTGTATAGTCTGTTATAGTTAGGAATGTGGTTAGCTGTTAGTAATTCTGTTAGGATGGGATTGTATAAATAGTGTAGAGGAGGGATTGAAGGGTTTTAGGCAATTTCTAGTGAAGAATTGTAAGGGGAAGAGAGTGGGGACCTCTCTCAAATCAAAGTCATCCAAGTTGTACCTGTTTTCGATGATCAATAAAGCTGGGCAGTTCTTCTCCAGCTGAGGAATCCGAGGTCTGAACCTTAACATAATCCACACACAACCTCACAATAAGTCGGTGGTTGCATACAGTTTGGCAAGTTGGCTTCTGTCTGTGTTGTCTGCCAGTCTATAGTTTAATGGTTGAACGAACGCAGCTTCTTTCGTCCAAGAGGCTACCACCCTCAGGGGTTGGATGTCTTCGCTCCGTAGTGGACTTTCGTTAATCCATTTCTCAGAGGTAATAGTGCGAGTGTGAACTGTACCAAAATTTGAAAGCAAGAAATACCAGGAGATCTAATATATGTTTGAGAAACCCACTACTGAAATTGTGTTCCTACGCCATGTTCAGTGGTAAAGTTTAAGCTCTTGCACAAAGAATGTGCACAACAAACAAAACCGGGGTTAAAGCATGGCCTCGACAAGTGTTTCCATGATAAAGATATCAGAAAGTTCGTATATTCACCTCAACTTCTCTGGGGTCCCTTTGCTTTCACTTGTTGCTGCATGAACCAGTTCTGCTGCCATCACTGTCAAAAAGAAACATAATTAGTTCATTGACATAATAGATGACCATTACTTCCAGTTCCAGCATTTCTCGTGTCCAAATCTCCCAGGAGTATACAAACAGCAAAGCATTAGAGAGCCATGTCCAAAATTTTACACCATTGCTGACTCCTGGATATATTCCAGCAGTGGTTATTGCCGGGACGTTTGCGGAAACTGCCTCAGCACCAAGGGATTTCGCGCGAAAGGCATAGTTTGTGTCGTCGCAAACATCAACATATGCTGTCTGTTTCAAACATAACTCACAAAAATGTAGGTAAAATTATTCTCCTAATAAGATCACATCAAGCAAGACAAATTGTCGATTCGGGCAAGAAAAGACAAGAGTGGTGAAGCAGAAAAAATAGTTACCTTATCCTCACCTTTGTCTTTATGGCAGCTTCAAGAACAGTGCATTGCTGAAGTTGTTGGAAAGGGCCCGCGGCATGGACTACAAGATCAACATCTGGATCCACAAACTCCACAGTGAATATTCCAAAATAAATTGGAACTTGTTAAGCAAAAATGCAGATATATAACACCTTAGAATATCGCTATCTATTCCAAAAGATCACAGCTTTCATTAGTATCAATGCAATTCCTAATTTATCAGTCGAATGTGCTGTGCTGGTGCTGAAACTCTACCGCTAAGCTAACTATTGCACAACACATTCGATCATCTCTCTTGACCAACCACTAACCAAACGGCATCTAATTGAATCATACAAATGTAAGTTTCAATCGTTGTCAGCAATCGGATTGCCATCAGAAAGAACCCTTAACTTGAGTTACTTACATCCAAATCAAGCATTGGTTCCACTTAACAGAAAATGCCATATGTTTTTCTGTTAATCATATAAATACCAAAAGCATCAATTACACCATAAAAACGAGAGAAAAATTCCAATTATTATATTCGTATATCTAATCCTTGTGATTACTTCTCATTCAAATTCAATACACAACCTACCTATAACAACTTCTAGATTCGTCCATTCTTGACAGTCACTAGCCTATATCCAACTTCTCATCTAGCAAATTCAATTGTAATCATTGGCAACAATTTTTGCTTACGAGCCCTAACCAACTATTTCTTTTTTCATTATTGAGCATAACAATTTCAAAACATCTGTATGCTTTTTTGAATTTTTGCATGATCATAGCTATTTTCATAAAATATAGAAACCAAACCTCGTAGACTTTTCTCTAGTGATCTAGTGCTGGTGATATCTACTTCAACAAACTCAGAATTCTTGCCCAACTTCGCCACCATTGCTTCACCTTTTTCTCTGCATTCAAGAGTTTAATGACACAAAAAAATTGAATATACAAACTAAGATTAGTTGAAACCAGAGTCGTTAAACTTGTGTATCAAAGAAAGAAAAATCTGTCCGATTTCAAGGTTTCCTTGTAACCAATCATTTCAGGATCTAGTATGACCAATAATCCAATCCGTTATTATATATGTAAACTTGTGAAAACGTTTGCTATAAAGCTAATAATTATTTTGACAGATTTCAAGAACAAAGCCTCATGTAAGAAGTGCTCAAAATACTCAAATTATAAATAAACAAATTGTTGGATACATTAGAGGTAGCGGGAGCTTTATGTGCTTTCCAAGAAGACTTTTGCCGATATAATGGACAGACAATAAGAGAGCGTAACCGCAGCTCATGAACAATATACGCATAAACAAAACGATTTGAACCGAATCTGATGAAACCAAACCAAAAGATTAAAACTATATTACAACATTGATGACCGACGCAGCTTTGATCGAGTTCAAAGTTAACTAATCTGGATTAAACAGATCCCGAACAAAATTAACTAATCTGAATCAGTTCAGTTCCAATCAATTAAACCTTTTCCAACCAGAAAAAAACTAAACCTGTGAAAGAGAGAAATAAATCAAATCAAAATATAATTTAACAAGCTCTAAACAAATCACAGAAAGCAAGAAAGTCTTACAACACGAAAGGAGAGTAATTTCGGTAACCTGTTACGACCACCAACGACGATCTTTAGATCAGGACAAAGCTTGGAGAGAGCGACAGTAGTGGATCCACCGACCCGACCAGTTCCACCCAGAACCAAGACTGTAGAGTCCGAATGGCCATCCTTTTTGGTCACATTGGATAAAGAAGCCCATATTCTACCACTATATGGATGCAGCAGAGCTCGAGCCATTTGGGGCTGTTATAATTATCCAAATGCCCATTATTATCGACTGGTTGAATCTCCATAGCATCTCGTTTTGGATAATAATCTTGAGTTTTTGAACTTCTACATTCATGTCAATTATTCCTCAAGCCAAGCAAATGCAAAACACTATAGCTGTTTTCGACCGAAGACATCTAAGTTCTCCCCATAAATCCAAGATTCCAAGCCATAATCAGGAATGATGTTCAAAGTTTTGAAACCCAAAAAACACATAGAGGGATAGCCATAACACCAAAACCCTTAACTAAAAGCAAAGTCCCGAGAAGTTCATATCGAATTCTAGCTAAAACTTGTTATGTCTCACAAAATCATACAGAAATTCGCAAGGCGTAATACCGGAAGCGTCTTCTGCGCGTCCTGTACAAGGCGTGAGTCGCGCGCCTCGGAGATATCACGCGGTGCAATCCCTGAAAATCTTTTTTTTTTTTTTAATTTTAGGAAGAGTTTCTGGAAAAAACGAAACGATGAAAATTGAAGGGGATAAAGTGGGCGAGTTTGTGAGAGAGGTGAGACAGGCACGTTGAGGAAAAACAATTATTTAAAAAAATTAACAAGCGGCGTCCAGTTATACTCTTCTTTTTTAAAAATTTTGAATTTATATTTTGGTATAATATTAATTTTTAAATTTTTAAAGATGTTTATTAATTTCCGAACTTGTAAAATTGAACATGCTAATTACTGAATTTGTTAAAAAGTTCTATAATCGTTTTTAACATTAATTGGTCAAAAAAATGCGTTGAACGATCCGATGTGGCGCATGACGTGTCGAGTCAACTCAGAAAATTGCTGCCATATATAAAATTTTCGGTTCTTCGATAAACCGAATTTAACAAACCGGGTTTAAGATAAAAAACCGGTCCACAATGATGACCCGACAAATCTCCGGTGTCGGCGCCATAGAAACTGAAGAGGATTCGGACCTTGTTCATGAGATCCGAGCTCTGTCGGATCATCTCCATCGAGTCTCGCTAATAAGAACTTGTAAAGAAAACCTCATATTGTATTTCCCTTCGCAAAGAAAAATACACCGTCAAGAGAAAAAACTCTCTCCCCCCTTACAATTCTCAGATTTCGGATAAAATCCCCCCAAGGATGAAATGGAACAGATATAGCCCTCCTTCAAAAAACTTGCTGAGGTGGCCTAGCACACACACGACATGACCTTATTTAATAACAACCGTGGTTAACAAACTCTGGAATATTCTTCTGTTGTGATATCCTTCCATGGGTGGGTCCCAGCTCCGCTTAATTCAGCTTCCTCTTTGATCGTTTGCCTCCATGCTCCCCGATTTGATCCTCAGCTCCTCTCTTTCTGGATCGACGCCTTACATAAGCCCGAAAAGGTTTATCAACACCCCCGCCTTGAAGACGAAGCTTGTCCTCAAGCTTAAATGTCGGAAACTGAGCGTTGAAGAGTTCCCCAATCTCCCAAGTCGCATCGTGCTTCGGCAGCCCTTCCCACTCGATGAGAACCTCTAGTAACCCCTGGGGATCGTAGCAGCTATCCAATACAAACTTTGGTTCTGTCAGGAATTGAAGGTTAGCGGAGAGCTGCGGAGGAAGTATGACAGACTGAAACTCATCCCCAACTGCCTTCTTGAGTTGTGACACATGAAAAACCGGATGAATCTTCGCCTCTGGGGTAGGTTGAGACGATACGCTACCTGTCCAACCCTTGCATGAATCTCATATGGCCCATAAAATCTGACAGCTAGCTTCTGAAAACACTACCAAAAAACACGCGATTTTCAACGGATAAATCCGTTGAAAATTTTTCAACGGATAAATCCGTTGAAAATTTTTCAACGAAATTTCAACGAATTTCAACGGCATTTCAACGATAAAATCCGTTAAAATTTCGTTGATAATTTTAACGGATTGCCGTTGAAAATGTCGTTGAAACATTTCAACGAAATTCCAACGGATTTCGGTTGAAAAATTCAACGGATTTCGGTTGACAAAATCAATGGATTTCGGTTGAAAAAATCGGTTGAAATTTTCAACGGAATTTCAACGGATATTGGTTGAAAAATGATATTTCAACGGAAATCTGTTGCAATTTTCAACGGATTTTGGTTGAAAAAATCGGTTGAAATTTTTAACGGAATTTCAATGGATATCGGTTGAAATTATTTACGAAATTTAGAAGAATTTTGGTTGAAAAAATCGGTTGAACTTTTCAACGGATTTTGTTTGGAAAATCGATTGGATATATATATATATATTTATACATATAAACAATATTTTATGTATACGTATATATGTTTAAACATGTATATATATAAATATAAATATTGCTACATATAAATATGTATATATTGTATATATATGTATTTTATACTATAATGATATGTTAGATACGGTATATATTATATATATACGAATAAATATGTATAATTATTTATAAGTATATATATAAATGTTTATACTTGTATACACATATGTATAAGTATTTATATATATATATATATATATATATGTATAAATGTATATATGTGTTTAACTATTTATACATATTAACATTTGTATATGTATATGTATTAATGTTCTGTTATATCAGAAATTTAACTTGGAGCAGTTGGAAATGTGTTAATCAGAACTGTGCAGTTAAGCGTGCTCGTGCTGGAGCAGTGGAAGGATGGGTGACCTATTGGGAACCGGATTTCGAGTTCCGATTTCAGAGTTTCCGAAGTCAAATTGGATACGGAGACAAAGTTCAGATTAAATCGGATTCGGGTTAGGGGTCGGGGTCAAATCGGGGTCGAGGCAGTATGAGTTCGAGATCGAGAATACGTTTTAAAATTTTCGTTAAATTTTCAACGGATTTCGGTTGCAAAATCCGTTGAAATTATCAACGAATTTTGGTTGAAAACTCCGTTGAAAAATATCAACGGATTTTAGATGCAAATTCCGTTGAAAAAATTCAATGGATAATTCCGTTGAAATTCCGTTGATATTTTCAACGGATAATGCCGTTGAAATTCCGTTGATATTTTCAACGGCTTTCAACGAAATAATTTTTTCAACGACGATATTGCAACGGAATTTATATGTTGAAAATTCGTTGAAATTATACAATTTCAACGGATTGCAGGTCATTTTCAACGGATTTATCCGTTGAAATTGGCATGTTTTTTTGTAGTGAAAGGACGCCGAGCCAAAGAAGATTGTCGATAGGATCTGAGTTTGAGGAATACCCATTCCCCCGGTTCGAAAGTAACATCTCTTTTGTGGCCATCAGCTTGCGCAATCATCCTTTGCTGAGCACGCGCCAAATGTTGCTTGAGCTCTACGAGTATGGCATCCCGATCACATAATTCTCGTTCTAACTCGAAGTTCGCTGTTGAACCCACCTCATAACGTATCAAAGTCGGGGGTTCCCGACCACAAACAACTGTGAATGGAGTAGTTTTCAAAGAGGTATGAAAGGAACTATTGTACCATAATTCTGCCCAAGGAAGGAATTTGGACCACTGACGGGGATGACTACCAGCATAACACCTTAGGTAGGTCTCAATGCAGCGATCCACCACTTCCGATTGCCCATTCGACTGAGGGTGAAAGGCAGTGCTAAATCGCAATTTGGTCCCAGCGAGGCAAAACAATTCCTGCCAAAAATTGCAGAGAAAAATCCTATCATGGTCGGAAACAATAGATTTTGGGAACCCATGAGGCCGAATGATCTCCCGAATAAATACCCGAGCCACATCCACTGCCATGAAGGGATGTTTCAAGCAAATAAAAGTGGTCATACTTAGACAATCTATCAATCACCACCAAGGAGCGGGGAAGACCTTCAATAAAATCCATTGACAATTCTTCCCAAATTTTGTCCGGAATCGGCAGTGGTTGCAACAAGCCTGCTGGTGCCAAGGTGGAATACTTTTGTTGCTGGCAAATCAAACATTTAGCGACATATTGTTGTACTTCCTGCTTCATTCTTTCCCAATGGAACATGGATTGAATCCGTTTCAGAGTTTTCAGAATCCCTGAATGACCTCCTCGTGGACTGTCATGGAATTCCTGAGGTATCAAAGGAATAGACGATGAGGTCGATGGAATCACGAACCTGTCTTTGAAGAGCAGATTGCCTTGGCGTATGTGATAACCATTTGGGGCGTCAACGTGTGTTCGTAATCTGTCCTTGATAGCTGACAGGATCAGATCAGTATTCACCTCTCGGGCTATGTCGTCCAAGTGAATTGAGGCCGGAACGGACAGCTCCAGCAATGCTGCCATTGAAGCTAACGCAACAGATGAAGCATTTCTTGACAACCCATCGGCAACTTTGTTTTCAATCCCTGGCTTGTAGATTATGTCAAAATCATAATCCAACAATTTGGACAACCACTTTTTATATTCCAATGAAACCTCTCGCTGTTCTAATAGGAACTTGAGGGCTCGTTGGTCAGTATGCACAATAAATTTCCGTCCCATGAGATAGTGCCGCCACCTTTGGACTACCAGCACAATCGCCATTAATTCTCTCTCATAGACCGACTTCAGTTGTTCTCGGGCGGACAAGGCACGACTAAAAAAAGCGATAGGCTTGTGCTTTTGCATAAGAACAGTCTCCGATTCCAAAGTCTGATGCGTCAGCTTCCAAGATGAAAATGTCAGTAAAATCAGGAAGTACCAGTACAGGAGCAGAACTCATTACATCCATCAGTTGCTGAAATGCCGTAGTAGCCGCAGAAGACCATACAAAGTTGTCCTTCTTCAGTAAATCTGTTAGGGATTTTGCAATAATTCCGTAATTCTTAATAAATCGCCGATAATATCCCGTGAGACCCAAAAACCCCCGTAATTCTCGGATAGAAGTTGGACAAGGCCATTCCTTCATGGCCGCCGTTTTCGCTGGATCTGTCGTCACACCTTCGCAGGAAATGATATGTCCCAGATAGTCAATTTGGGTTTTGCTGAAAGTGCACTTCGACAAATTTGCATACAACTTATGCTTCTGCAGAACTGAGAGAACATCTGTTAAATGAAGGACATGATCAGCCATGGATTTACTATATACCAAAATGTCGTCGAAAAAGACTAACACAAAACGACGTAAGAATGGTCGGAACAACTCGTGCATCATCGCCTGGAAAGTAGCCAGAGCATTAGTCAGTCCGAAAGGCGTGACTAAAAATTCGTAGTGGCCTTCATGAGTGCGAAAGGCCATTTTCGGAATGTCCTCTGGCTTCATGCGTATCTTATGGTATCCCGATCTTAAATCCAATTTGGAGGAAACCTGTGCCCCACAGAGCTCATCCAAAAGCTGATCAATAACAGGGATAGGGCACTTATTTGGAACCGTGACCCTATTAAGCGCTCTATAATCAACACAAAACCTCCAACTGCCGTTTTTCTTTCTAACTAGAAGAATCGAGCTAGAGAAAGGACTTTGGCTTGGCCTGACGATGCCAGCCTGAAGCATTTTCGTAACCAGCTTCTCAATCTCGCCTTTGTGGGCATGCAGGTACCGGTAGGGCCGTACACTGACTGGACCGATTCCTGGGTGCAAAGGAATATAGTGCTCATTCCCTCGAGTAGGCGGTAGGCCTTGTGGTTCCCCGGACACGTCAGCCAACTGTGTTAGAACTGGTTGCAAGTCCCCGGGAATGTGATCCGCAGATTGTAAACTATAACATGCAGCATCAAAGTTGATAACAAACCCTTCATCTCCCTGTGAAACCGACTTCAACAGAGATTTAAAGGTCACCAAGGAATTGTGAAGAAGAGGGTCCCCCTGCAATGTAATCGCTTGTCCTGCTCGATCAAATCTCATTTCCAATTTGTCGAAATCAAACTGAATTTTTCCAAGTGTCCGGAGCCATAGAATACCGAGGATGACGTCTGCGCTACCCAGGTCGAGCAGAAGAAAGTTTGATCGAACCTCACAATTCTGAAGCTGAAGACAAATGTTTCTGCAAATGGCAACCCCTCGAACTGTGATTCCCGTGCCTAAAGATACTCCATAATCAGCGATGTCTTCCGGAATCAGCTGTAAACGGCTCACAACCTTCGGGGAAATAAAATTATGTGTAGTGCCCGAATCAATAAGGACCACTACCGGCTGATTCTGAATACACCCGCGAACCTTTTGTTGGGTTTTCTTGGGATCTCATGAGCGAATCTAATTCCTAAGAGATCGATTCTAGGGTTTGTGCAGCGGATGTAAAACAAAATTTTCTAAGAAACCCCTAGAACCATGTATGTATGATTTTGTAGAAACGTCAGAACGCTTACCTCAATCGATCCGGGGCCTGTATCAATCGAAGAACTCGTCTGATCACGAAAGTGAGGAAGAGTACCTCGCCCTCTACACGTATCCACACGGCAGAAAGGATTCCAACGCTTGGAACTTGTCTGCTAGGACTGAAGAACATCTTCTTCTTTGCGCAAGGATTTCAGGGATCAAAGCCTTAGATTTCTCTCTCTCAAAACCTCTGAAAAAGGTCTGAAAAACGAGCTCTTAGGTTGGAGTGGCGGCTCCTTAGGTTTTAATGCCTTTAAAACCCTATTTTGAGTGAAACAAGGAAATTCCGACGCCTAGACCGATCGGTCTAGCTCATGCTGGACCGACTCCATTTATACGACGTAGACCGGTCGGTGTAGACAGTCTAGACCGATCGGTCTAGCTTGGCTGTACCGCCCCTATGCTCGCAACATAGATCGTTCGGTCTGGACTCGGATCCTCCGGAATTTTCTCGTATTTTCTCGCGTGTTTGTCCTTTCCTATATATGTGTGTGACCCTGTAGGCTCATCCGATATAGCAGTATAACCCAAAATCTCTATTTTGGTTACACAAGTCATAGGCGGTCTCTAGCAAGACACTATGACTACCTATCTCGAATAGAGTTTGTTCGTGATCATACGAACACCTGTGATGATTCCGGTTGATGATCCTGTTGTATCACGATATCATATGTCGAACATAAGGCATGGACAAGCCACCTTATCTGATTCGACTGCTTTCTCGTTTACTGAGTTCGACTGTTAGAAATAGACGACGCTTTTCTATAGTGCGGCCACACATTTCTACAGTCTCACTCACACGAGGGGCCCAGCGATATCTCTCTCTTTTATGAGAGGTACAAATCCCATCTTGACTATCTACAATCCAGCATATGACTCGTTTCATACCTGATACACGCCTTTATAGTCATCCTGTTACGCAGGACGTTTGACGTATTCAAAGTACGCAACTCCTCATGTTGGATTCCGTAGATATCTCAGGTCTAAGGATCCCATCATGGAACCGACATATGAGATTCAAGTCATGACGCTTAGTCCATGTAACAATCTCATGTGGGTCAATCCAGTATTCCGTTCTCCAACGAATACCTATGATCGTGATCGTATCCAATACCTGTGTTCATCTATATGATCATCAATCACACATCATACTAGTCTTAGCATATCATTATTCCCATAAGGATACATGACTAAGGAGTTTAGTATTGTTCATAACAATACATAGATTTCATAACATATTAAAGCATGCACAATACGTAATGAATCAAACACTCATCCATAAACTATAAAAAGTGTCAATACATCAAATGCATCACAAGAAAGCTCATACAACAGTTCATCATAGAACACTAAACCAACAATCTCCCACTTGCTCTAATCATGGACTGCTAAACATCTAATGCCCATATCCCTAACATGACCCTCATGCTTCGACGAAGGAAGATGTTTCGTCAACGGATCGGCAATGTTGTCATCTGTCGACACTCTGCAAATGTGCATGTCTCCTCTGTCTATGATCTCCCTGATAAGGTGAAACCGTCTGAGTATGTGTTTGGATCGTTGATGGGATCTGGGTTCTTTCGCTTGTGCGATCGCTCCATTGTTGTCACAATACAGGGCAACGGGGCTATCAGCACTAGGAATGACACCCAAGTCGCCAACAAACTTTCTGATCCAAACAGCTTCCTTTGCTGCGCCCGACGCTGCAATATACTCAGCTTCTGTAGTAGAATCTGCAACGGTCGCCTGCTTGAAACTTTTCCACCTAACAGCGCCTCCGTTCAAGTAGACAACATAGCCAGACTGCGATCTGTAGTCATCTGGGTCTGATTGAAAACTAGCATCGGTGTAACCCTTTACAGCGAGCTCGTCTTCCGACCCACCGTATACCAAGAACACATCCTTAGTTCTTCTCAAGTACTTCAGGATGTTCTTGACGGCGATCCAGTGTGACTCACCTGGATCTGACTGGTATCTACTCGTAATGTTTAACGCATAGGATACATCCGGTCGAGTACAAAGCATGACATACATGATCGATCCAATTGCCGAAGCATATGGAATACGATCCATGCGTTCTCGCTCATTAGGTATCGTAGGACACTGACTCTTGTAGAGAACTGTGCCACTGCTCATCGGTAAGGTTCCTTTCTTGGAATCTTGCATCTTGAACCGTTTCAAGACCTTATCGATGTATGTACTCTAACACAATCCTAGAAACCGCCTCGATCTATCTTTATAGATCTTAATGCCTAAAATATAGGCCGTTTCTCCTAGGTCCTTCATAGAAAACTGCGTTCCTAACCAAGACTTTACGTCTTGCAAGGTAGGAACGTCATTCCCTAATAGGAGAATGTCATCCACGTACAGCACTAGAAATACAACTGTGCTCCCACTTGTAGGGTTTATCTATGGTTCCTAGCATGCGATCGTATCGATCTAGGGTTTGGTTTACTAGGTTTAATGCAGCGGAAGAAAGATCTAAACCTAGTCAAACGTCACACGCAATCAAACTTGATAAAACCCGAATGATCGTGTATATCACCGAAGGAATCGTTACTTACCTCGTTCTCGATGTAACTTGAAGTTAATTTCGATCTGGGGCCTGTTCTTAATCACCTAGGACTGAAGTTACAGTCCCTCTACACGTATCCACACCGACGGGAAGGATTCCAAACGATTTAGAACGAATCTGCTAGGACTAGTGAAGAAAAGGGTAACTCAAGAGATGAGATCCAATCCCGGGACAATAGAAATCGAAAAGAACAAGTTCTCTAGGGTTCTAGGATGTTTCTCTGAGTTTTAGGGCGGCCTTAATTAAGTTTGGACGAAATCCCAAACTTAATTAAGCTTAGAAAACCTTAAATCCGATTTTTAGGAAAATTCTGGATCCCGGTCCGCCGGACCAGGAGCTTGGTCCGGCGGACCAGGCTTACTCAGCTGCCTTCGGACTGTCTGACCTGGAGCCTTGGTCCGGCTGACCAAGTTTTGGTCAGCTCCGGACCAAGTCTCCTGGTCTTCTTTCGGTTTGCCTGTTCACTCCTCGGTCCGCCTGACCCAGCGTCTGGTCAGGGGCTGACCAACTCTTGATCAGCCGGACCAGACCTGGACAGATGACCTCGAACTGAGCTTCCGGACCGCCTGATCTGACCAACTTGGTCCGGGACTGACCAAACTTGGTTAGCTCCGGACCAACACACTGAAAACTCCTTTTCATGCTCGTTTCGGTCAAATCTCGTTTCCATTCTTCGGATTCTTCACGTATAAGTCCATCCCTAGTGATGTGCGACCCTATAGGCCCATTCTAAGTGGTAATGACTTTTGGGAACCTTTTCCGAACCACAAGTCATGGTTAGCCTCTAGCAAGACGCCATGACCACCCACTTAGAATTGAGTTAGAGGTAATCTAACCAAGGCATTAACAGCTCGAATTCTGATCCTTTCTCTCACGATATCATAAGTTGAACAAGGGCATGGTTTGAGCCACCCTTCAAGTTCAACCGCTTTCTCGTCTTGTCAAATCGACTAATAAAATAGATGCAACTTCATCTATAGCGTGGCCACGCATTTTTCATAGTCCGACTTCCACGAGAGGGCCCAACGATATCTCTCCTGTT
>NW_010966478.1:81712-84632 GCF_000463585.1 Tarenaya hassleriana
CCTCATGCTAGTCTTAATCCATTATTGTTCCCACAATGATAACTGACTAGGGAGTTTAGAATCATTCTCTAATGATTCAAAGATACCGAAATATAACAAACATGCCAATCATATAACGGGAAAAGTAATACATTCATACACCAATGAATCAATACAAAGTCAAATCTCATATTACGGATCATCGTAGAGCATTACAACCAACAATCTCCCACTATGCTCTATGATCTATCCTACAAGCATCTAATCCCCATACCCTTAACATGACCATCATGCTTTGACGAAGGGAGAGGCTTCGTCAATGGGTCAGCAATATTATCATCTGTCGACACTCTGCTTATCTTCACGTCTCCTATGTCGATGATTTCTCTGATCAAGTGAAATCGCCTGAGAATGTGTTTGGATCTCTGGTGTGACCGGGGTTCCTTAGCTTGCGCAATCGCGCCATTGTTGTCACAATACAACTCAATGGGATTTGCAATGCTAGGAATAACGTCCAGGTCTCCTACGAATTTCCTAATCCAAACAGCTTCCTTAGTTGCATCCGCTGCTGCTATGTACTCGGAGTTTGTAGTCGAATCTGCCACGGTTGGCTGTTTGGAACTCTTCCAACTGATAGCCCCACCATTCTGGCAGAAAACGTAACCTGACTGCGATCTGAAGTCATCTCTGTCGGTTTGGAAACTAGCATCGGTATAACCGCTTATAGCGAGCTCGTCTTCCAACCCGCCATACACCAAGAACAAATCCTTAATCCTTCTCAAGTATTTAAGGATATTCTTGACCGCAATCCAGTGAGCCTCACCTGGTGTAGATTGATATCTACTAGTCATGCTCAATGCATATGATACATCCGGACGAGTACACAACATGGCGTACATGATGGATCCAATTGCCGAGGCATATGGAATCCTACTCATGCGCTCTAGCTCATCCTGTGTCTTTGGACACTAAGTCTTGCTAAGAGCCACGTCATGTCCCATTGGCAAGGCACCCCTCTTGGAGTCTTGCATCTTGAACCGATTCAAGACCTTGTCAATGTATGTACTCTGACTTAGACCAAGAAGCTTTCTCGATCTATCTCTATAGATCTTGATTCCTAGAATATAGGCGGCTTCTCCTAAGTCCTTCATCGAAAAGACCGATCCTAGCCAGGATTTTACTCTTTGCAAGGTAGGAATGTCATTTCCGATGAGCAATATATCATCCACATAAAGTACAAGGAAGACTACTGCGCTCCCACTGACCTTCTTGTAAAGGCATGACTCATCTTCGTTTTGCAGGAAGCCAATGTTGGTTTAGTGCTCTATGATGTACTGTTTATGAGCTTTATTTAGATACATTTGATGTATTGATACTTTCCACAGGTTTTATGAGAATATTTAATTCATTACATGTTCTTGTATACTAGATGTGTTACGAAATCCATGTATCATTATGAATGATACTAAACTCCCTAGTCTTGTGTCATTATGGGAATGATGACATAATAAGACTAGTATGATGTGTGATTGATGATCATATAGATGATCATAGGTATTGGATACGATCACAGTCATAGGTATTCGTTGGAGAACGGAATACTGGATTGACCCGCATGAGATTGTCACATGGACTAGCGTCATGACTTGAATCTCATATGGCGGTTCCATGATTGGATCCTAAGACCTGAGATATCTATGGAATCCAACATGAGGAGTTGCATTCTTTGAATACGTCAAACGTCCTGCGTAACAGGAGGACTATAAAGGCGTGTATCAGGTACGAAACGAATCATATGCTGGATTGTAGATAGTCAAGACGGGATTTGTAACTCTCGTAAAAGAGAGAGATATCGCTGGGCCCCTCGTGTGAGCGAGACTGTAGAAATGTGTGGCCGCACTATAGACGAGCTTCGTCTATTTCAGACAGTCGAACTCAGTGAACGAGAAAGCAGTCGAATCAGGTAAGGTGGCTTGTCCATGCCTTATATTCGACATATGATATCGTGATACAAAAGGATCATCAACCGGAATCATCACTGGCATTCGTAAGATCACGAACAAACTCTATTCGAGATAGGTAGTCATAGTGTCTTGCTAGAGACCGCCTATGACTTGTATATCCGGAATAGAGATTTCGGGTTATACTGCTATATCGAATGAGTCTACAGGGTCACACACGCAGGGAAGGACAAATACACGAGAAAACGTCGAGAAATCTGGACAAGAGGTCTGGACCGTTTGGTCTAGGAGTGGACCGAACGGACCGGATCATCTAGTCCGAACGAACCAAATTGTTGGACCGAACGGACTAGAGAGTCCAGTCCGAACGGACCAAGTGTTGGACCGAACGGACTGACCTGTCGGTCCGAACGGACCTAGTTATGAGACTAGTTCGAACGGACCAAGTGTCCAGACCGAAGGACTGGTTTCGGATTTCATTTTAAAATTCGGATCTAGGGTTAATCACTTGAATAAGAGGAGATTAATAACCCTAACACTAAGGAGCCGAAAAAGAGAACTTCTTCAGACCTTTTTGGAGAGTCTAAGGGGTTGAAGAAGTGATCTAAATCTCGTTTTCTCAAAGCACATCATCGAATAGAAGATTCGAGTCCTAGTAGACAAGTTCCAAAGGTTGGAATCCATCCCGAGGTGTGGATACGTGTAGAGGGCAAGGTATTCTTCCTGTCTACAGTGATCGGAGTAACATATCAATTGATACAGGCCCCGAATCGATTGAGGTAAGCGTTCTATCGTTTCTACAAGATCATGCATGATAGGTTTTAGGGTTTTATCAAATTTTTTTGTTTTACATCCACTACACAAACCCTATAACTGATCTCTTAGGAATAGGATTCGCTTATGAGATCCCAGGAAACCCAACAGTGGTATCAGAGCTTGGTTCCTCTGCATGATTTTGTTAGAACCCGATCACGCACGTT
>NW_010966478.1:104279-105351 GCF_000463585.1 Tarenaya hassleriana
AACGTGATCTGATCGCGTTTTTCCGCCTAGACCGAACGGTCTGGTCCTCTGGACCGGACGGTCTAGGGTTCGTCGTTTCTCTGGGCTAGACGATCCAGTCCGTTCGGACCAAGATGTTGGACCGAACGGACTAAGGTATGTAGACCGAACAGACTGCTTAGCCAGTCCGTCCGATCTAGGTCACTAGTCCGAGAGAGAAGGTCCGAAGGGGCAAGAGTCCGGACCATTGGTCTTGACCGAACGGTCTGGAAAGTCAGACCGAATAGATTGAAGAGTCAGACCGAACGGACTGACCATTCCAGACCGAACGGACCGACGCAGACCCGAAGACCAAACCGCGTAGACCGATCGGTCTAGGCCTAGACCGATCGGTCTAGGACCCGACGCTTCACCAAAATTTGATTTTGCGTTTCGGGATCTGGTTTGAGCAATCGTTGCTTAAAACCGATCAAATGTGATTCAGAATAACATGATTCTTTCTTATGGATGGTCCATAGTGAATGAATGCATGTAACTTAATCAAGATATTAGATATGTTTGATTGAGTTGGAGTTTCGGGATTGGGATTGCATAATCGATTGGATTGTTCATTCGGATTATGAACAATCGTTACACAGAAACCGATTAGATCTAGAAGCTTTACGAGTAATTTCGGGATTGGGATTGCATAATCGATTGGATTGTTCATTCGGATTATGAACAATCGTTACACAGAAACCGATTAGATCTAGAAGCTTTACGAGTAAAGCACTTGTCAAGGCCTCGATCGTACGTGTCATGAGCCATGCCAAAGCTGGGTGTGCCGTATTATCTTGGTGAGGCAAGATGGAGAAATGGTGGTTCTCATAGCTTGAAAGTAGATGCTTGATCTAAGTGTGGTTTCGAAAATCCCTTATTTATGTAATGCTAAGCGTGTACATCCCATTACTAGAGCGTCTGTCAAGGCATCAATCGTCCGTAACATGGGTCATGCCAAAGCTGAGCGTGCCGGATTATCTTTGTGAGGCAGGGTGGGAAATCGTGGTTCCCACAGCTTGATCGACATTAGATGTCTACCTAAATAGTATAAGGA
>NW_010966478.1:106333-107532 GCF_000463585.1 Tarenaya hassleriana
TGGGTATTGGATACCGGAAGTGCCTCACACATTTGTGGAAATATGCAGGGACTAAGAAGAAGTAGGATGTTGGCTAAGGGAGAAGCGGATCTACGTGTCGGAAATGGAGCAAGATTTTCTGCATTGTGTGTTGGCGTTTACGATTTGCAACTTCCTTCTGGACTTGTTTTAGAGCTTAGTAATTGTTACTATGTTTCTGCGATTAGCAGAAACATTATTTCTATTTCTTGTCTGGATTTGGATGGTTTTCGATTTGTGATTGAGAACTCGAGTTTGATGATTTATCGAGACGATATTTACTATGGTAATGGTTATCTAGTTAATGGTTTGTACGTCTTGAATGATCAGCCTTCAAACTCAACATCATTCATCTATAGCGTGAGTACTAAACGGTTTAAGCCGAACGACTTAAACCCGACCTTCCTCTGACATTGTCGTCTAGTCATATAAACGAGAAGCGCATTCAGAAACTTCATTCTGAAGGTCTTCTGGATTCATTTGACTTTGAGTCTCTTGAATCTTGCGAGTCTTGTTTGATGGGCAAGATGACAAAGCATCCTTTCAAGGGGAAAGGACAGAGAGCGACAGAGTTATTGGATCTGATACATAGTGATATATGCGGACCAATGAGTTGTCCAGCTAGAGGAGGTTATCTGTATTTCGTTACGTTCATTGATGATTTCAGTCGATACGGTTATGTCTATTTGATGAGACATAAGTCTGAAACACTTGAAATATTCAAGGCTTTCAGAAACGAAGTGCAGAACCAGCTTGGCAAGACGATCAAGACACTTCGATCCGATCGTGGTGGCGAGTATATGAGCCAAGAGTTCACTAACTATCTGGTTGATTGTGGTATTGTATCACAATTAACTCCTCTTGGAACACCACAATGGAACGACGTGTCTGAACGGAGGAAGCGAACACTGTTAGACATGGTTCGGTCAATGATGAGTCAGACAGATCTTCCGAAGTCTTTTAGGGGCTATGCTTTAGAGACCGCTGCGTACCTGCTGAACAGGAGTCCAACGAAGTCGGCTGAAACGACACCATATGAGATATGGACGGGGAAGCATCCCGCGTTGTCGTTTGTCAGAATTTGGGGTTGCGACGCTTACGTGAAGCGTCAGATGACTGATAAGTTATCCTCCAAATCTGACAAGTGTTTATTTGTAGCCTACCCTAAGGAAACTAAGGGT
>NW_010966479.1:0-831 GCF_000463585.1 Tarenaya hassleriana
AAAAAAAACATATATAAAATAAAAAAGAAATATTCACGTAAGATTGAATGGTGGTAAATAGAAGAATTTAATGTCTTCAATACAACCATTGCAATCCTCCGTTACCTTTACATTCATTCCATATATTTATTACTTACTGAGATAAAATATTAAAACAAAAAAAACGGAGGCCAAATCGCTCAAACATCGATTATATTTATTATTTCTGATTGTTTGTTGTTGGTACGTTTGGAGTCCCTATATAAATATTATCGCTTATATGTGAAAAAACCACAAAAAAATCTCAGAAATTTTTCAGAAAAAAAATAAAAGAAATAAACAGATTTATAGTTATGAACCAAGAAATGTGGGAAATAGCGAGTACCCTCCGTCGAAGAACTCATTGCAGGCTGTCAAATAACTGCTGGTCATGTTTCACCGCAAATTTCCTACCATAAACGACTACTAAGAGATTCATGGGATGATCAATTGAATCTGTACTTCGATCTTTTCACATGGGCAATCCGGTTTCAGATCTTATGTGTATGTGTTTTTGTCTTTTGGATTTTTTATATATATATATTTTGGGTAGGAGATGAAATTATGGTTTATCTTAAGAAGTGTGATGTGCTATTTATAGTTAATTTACGACTTGAAATTTATAGTTTTGGCTTAACCGGACTATTTTACGGCTTCGGCTCAATTGGCTGCCGTACTAAATGGAACCAGCTTCGTCGTGTGATCATATTTTGGTTTTATAATTTAAACGAAGTCATCTAGGCATTCTACATATGGAAATTAATATCCACATATATAATTTTATGATTTTTTAAATAATGGAAATTAATAAAA
>NW_010966480.1:0-830 GCF_000463585.1 Tarenaya hassleriana
CAACTCCCCACTGATGTTATCAGGGTCTGGTTTAGGAAAACCAAACGGTTTAATGTGGTATCGGAATTGGTCTGAAACCTTAACCGGTCCAACCCGGCTCATGATCACCTCCGCAAGATTAAGACCAATGCCCAAGTGTTGGGTCCTACCACCGACAATGTGTCCCTCTGTCCACGACACTTCTCCAATAATAATCGCATGGACCATACACCCACCCATAGCAATCTTTGGGACACTCGTTACAAATATTTAAATTCAATATTCTACGCATATATTCTTATTAAGATTCTTGAAATATTGTTACGTTGGGTGAGATTCATAACTTTCACAAAACCACCAATATTCAAAATCCACATATACATATACGTATTCTTGATTTTTTTACCGTTGGATACTTAACTAATTAAGTATTTTTCCTAAAATAACGTTCCAATTCTACTATATACTAGAGATCTATACGGATCTCTGATATTTCATGGGAATATATTATAGATATATTTTCGTTTGTAGTTTATTAGGGGAATGTAAACTCTTTATATATATATATATATATATATACACACACGTTATTTAGTTTAAATTACACTAATAAACTAGAAACGAAAATATATCTATAATATATTTCGATAAAATAACAGATATTATATATTTCTAATATACAAAAAAAAAAAATTTCATATATACATTGCACTTCAAATGGGTGCTAATATATGGTGACAAGAAACAAAAAAGGTGACATATATATGATGATATGGTTAAAAACCATATATATATACAGAGAGACCACATAATTTCTCTTTCTAATGACTTTACAGAATGATTGAGTTGCA
>NW_010966481.1:0-830 GCF_000463585.1 Tarenaya hassleriana
ATATCATAATTTTTAATTGGATTATTAATATAACCTATGGTATTAACCAAACCAAATCAAAAAATAGTTACTAGATTGATTTTACGTGACCAAAATTATATTTGCATTCTCTACATTGGGCAAAAATAAGATGAAATCAATTCCACCACTCTCATCTACGAAACTCATCTTTAGCCTTTCCCCAATATAATCAATTTCTCAAACCCTAAACTCTAAACCCTAACAAATCAAGTTTCAGAACCATATCACATTATGAAAATACCAAATATAATACGAAATTATTTCTACCACTCTCAAAATACCAACAATTAATCATTACAAGAAATCTGTCTCCACGCTTTGCTGAAAGTTGCCAATAATATCACACAACTCGAACTTCACGTTTTTTTATAACTGTTTTAAATATCGTGAATTAATTTATTTACTACTTTCCCTCATTCGTCTGCACAATAAATTTGTCTTCAATTTTCTTTAATTATTGATACCTTTTTTTTACGATTTTTTTCTGTCTTTCTTTTAGGATTTATCCCTTCAGTCACCAAATGGATGAATTGGATTCTTTTTTTGGTAAATGTAAATGATGAATCGGATTTTATACGTTCTTATATCATAAAAGAAGAAGAAGCACCCAAGTTGGGCGGTCCATAAGAGAACATACAAAATATATTTTTACCTTGATTTTAAATTCAAACGTGGGAAGAGACATTTACATATGTTTTTGGTCCTCTGCAAGTTATAGTTGAACCAAAAGACTGGTAAACTTCGAGATTATCAAAAAAAAAAAAAACTCTTTCGTTCATCCATCATTGGCTTTGTTTTCTGATTCTTCC
>NW_010966482.1:0-830 GCF_000463585.1 Tarenaya hassleriana
ACGAGACAAAAAGGAAAGGGGACTTTCCAGCAGTTTCCACTAGACCTTTGGCTAATAGTTTAGTTGTTCCCAGAGGAATTCAATCAGGGCAGCTAGAAAAGGAGAGGGGCGAAGCCTAACTCCAATGCCGGGGGATGTTCTCAATCTAGAAGGCGAGCTACAGATGGGTTTACAACCTCAAAAGAATCTGGTGCATTGACGAGGCTACCAGGATCGGAATTGAACTGTGAACTTCTTCACTGAACTGCTCATTGCTGATACTTGCAAGCAGCTTCTCAACTTCCTGTAAATTAAAGGAAGAGGGGCCTACCCTAGCCTAGGACTGAAACTGGAGAGACTGAAGACTGCCTGGAGGAAAGATCCCAACGAGAAGGACTCTATTATATGGGCGAAGCACTCGAACTCAGCAGGGAACTGGCTTTCAACTCCAGTTTTGGAGAGAAGAATGTCATTTCTACCCGGGGAAAGAAAGCATTAAGAAAGAGGTGCGTAGCGTTCTCAAGCACGGATTCAAATCGAGTTGGACCATTTTGGGGACGAGATCGAAAGTATGTAAACAACTCAATCCGGGAAAATCAAATAAAAAAGGCCAATAGAATAGAAGAACCCCTAGTCTTTTCTCTTGCTTCTGACTCAGATAGAGCTGGGAAGCCTTTTCGATGCGATCCAAACTAGTAGTTGGTAACGAACCAACCTTTAGACTAACGTTCTTAACTACTACTAAGACAGGTAAAACAGGAAAGAGTCTCTTTCTCTTTAGTTTAAGACAGGAATCTCCTTAATCTCCTTCTGTTTGCCATATCTTGAAAAGGAAATGAACCTTTCACATG
>NW_010966483.1:0-830 GCF_000463585.1 Tarenaya hassleriana
CTGTTAATTTGTTGCTCCATCGATAGAAAACTACTCTAGAGACATTTCGGACCACAAACCTGAATAGAAATCGCAGATTGCATCATTTGGTATAATCATCATTCGTGCTCTGTTGTGCATCGCGTTTTGGTTCTATTTTAAGGGCATATAGATTGATTGATAAGTGTTGTGTATTGCACGTTTTGAGTGTTGCTTGGAATCACATTTAGAATTGGTTGTTGTACGTCAATTGTTGCCCAAACTCGCACGTCGTTTGTGGATCTAAATCGCACGTTCTTTCTTGTGGTAAGGGAGCGATGAGTGTAAACAATGTGTCTAATGATGGTGCCGAGGTCGGATCTAGCCAAAACGATATCTTCCGAGCCCTTAAACAGATTATGGATAGGCTAGACAAGATAGAGGAGTCGAGGCCTCAAGTGAGACTGGGTAAGGAAATAGATGCCCGAGAACATATTGGCCCCTCAAGGCAAAGGCGGTCTATTGTTCCGGATCCCATAGTGAATCCCGAGAGTGAATATGAGTCGCGACCCCGACCTAGAGCGAGAGAATATGTTGATGTGTCGGAACGAGAGGAACCCCCTAGGCGTAGAGCCCCTAGAGCAAGAGCTAGAGCACATGAAGATGAATCGGATTATGATGAGCCGCAAAGGCTTAGAGCCCCTAGACCGAGAGGTAGATTAGAGGATGAGTGTTCGGACCAGGATGAACCACCCATGAGACGGACCTTACCAAGGGCTAGGGTTAGGGAAAACCGTAGGAACAATGACATCGAGTTAGATGAACCAAACCGAGACCAACCTCGTGGCCATTATGGGCAAACGGAGCTCAAG
>NW_010966484.1:0-4421 GCF_000463585.1 Tarenaya hassleriana
CAGAAAAATCGTCCATGAACACCTCCATAATATCTTCAATGACATCGGAGAAAATAGCCATTATGCATCTTTGAAAAGTTGCAGGTGCATTGCATAATCCATATGGCATGCGTCTATATGCAAAGGTGCCGTAAGGGCATGCGAATGTCGTTTTCTCTTGGTCACTCGGATGGATAGGAATTTGAAAGAAACCGGAGTAACCATCGAGAAAACAAAAATAAGAATGCAGTGCAAGTCTCTCTAACATTTGATCAATGAATGGAAGGGGGAAGTGATCCTTACGGGTGTTTGTGTTAAGTTTTCGATAATCAATGCACATTCTCCATCCCGTAACGGTTCTAGTTGGTATGAGTTCATTGTTTTCATTTGGGACGACCGTGATTCCTCCCTTCTTAGGTACAACTTGTACCGGACTAACCCAAGAGCTATCCAAAATCGGGTAAATAATACCCGCATCTAACAATTTCAAAACCTCTTTCTTGACTACTTATTTCATGTTCGGGTTTAGCCTACGTTGATGTTCGATTGACGATTTGATATCATCCTCTAAATGCATGCGGTGCATGCAAAGAGAGTGGCTAAGACCCTTGATGTCTCCTAGAGTGTAACCTAGGACTTTCCTGTATTGCCTAAGCAACTTTGTGAGTTTTCCTACTTGATCCTCATCTAATGCATCATAAATGATAACGGGATAAGTAGAATTTGCGCCGAGAAAAACGTATCTTAACCCTTGAGGTAGGGGTTTCAATTCCACTTGCGGGGCATATTTGGGACCCCAATCAACATGTGCACCTCCCCTTGGGGCTTGAGGCGCGTCGGGCATGGCTTGAGTGGTCGCGGGGAGGGCTTCGAACTGCGATTCTTCCGTCTCAGGTACAAATGGGCGGGTCGCCTGATATTGCGAGCGGTCGCTCGCTTTCTCCGAAAATGAGTCGATTTCGCTCAGACTTTTCGGGCGGTCCGCCTGGAATGTCTAGCGGTCGCTCGTTTGCTCCGAGAATGAATCCATTTTGCTCAGAGATTTCGAACGGTCCGCCTGATAATTCGAGCGGTCGCTCGATTGCCCAGGGAATGAGTCGATTTTGCTCAGAGATTTCGAGCGGTCCGCCTGATAATTCGAGCGGTCGCTCGATTGCCCAGGGAATGAGTCGATTTTGCTCAGAGATTTCGAGGGGCCGCCTGAAATGTCGGGCGGTCGCTCGTTGATAACACGCAATATATCATCGATTTTCATACGATTCATCCGACATATCTACTTCACTTTATGACATTTGAGACGTTTAAGTGCGTGTTTAGCTTCGGATTTGTTCAATTGTTAATCTTTACAGATACTACATCATAGAAGCGACAAAAAAGACGCAAAACCCGAAGAAAGAAGCAAAAATCTGAAGAATAGGAGAACAGAGAGGCGAAACGATCGTTTCACTCGAGCTGAAACGATCGTTTCACATGCCGAAAATTCGAATTTACTCAGAGAGTCAAAACGATCGGTTCAGGAGTTTCAAAACGATCGTTTTGCGTCGCGAAAAATCAGAAAATAGCTCAGAGACTTGAAACGATCGTTTCATATAATGTCAAAACGATCGTTTCGACAGTCAGATTTTGGAAACATTCCGATTTAGGCCAAGGGAGGAAGGAGAAAAGGAGACAGACCGGCTAGGTCTAAGGGATTCCGAATCTTGAGCAGAACAATCACCAAAGAGCAGAGAAAAGGGGGGAGATTATCAGGAAGCAAGAGATTGGAGTAGAAGACGGAGATCACGAAGCCGAGAAATCGACTAAGAGTTTCTTCCTTATTCTATTTTACAATGTCTTGTTGTATTGATATGAACCCTATCGTTTTGATGCGTAGCGAGTAGTCCCCTTGCTGCGGGTTAGAGATTTGCTATGTAGAGATCTATTGTTTTTAATTCCAGACTCTGTGGATTTATTTATTCTATTCAGTTTATTGAGTTGAGATTAATGCTTTTGATCCTGTTGGCCACATGATTTAATGAACTTAGGGTTTTAATTTGCATAGACATATGGGATTTTAACCTGGAAATAACTCAGTAAATAGAACAGGTATTGCATCGAGAGATGGATATTTGCCTAGGGATTATGATGGCATTCGTTCATGCATCCAGGGTTTAGTCTATTGAATCGAGAGATTAGTAGGATAAAACCTGGATAGTGAGGTTAGACTCGAGAGAGTTAATTTCTATTATAGAGTTTGAATTCCCTGAATTGGATTTATGAATTACAGAGATCTGCATCTTTAGAGAAGATCCTGAAACCTGCAGTGTTTGCCTTTCATAGTTACAACCGTTTTAGTTAATTGCTTTGTTCTCGACATTCCATTCTCCACATTCCTATTATTTTTCTTAGATTTAGATTTGGATTTGGGTTTAACTCATTTGCTTAATTTTGTCCCTGTGTTCGACCCTAGCTACTACACACGATCCGTACACTTGCGGTTAATTATTGAGTCTAGGATATTATAACTTGATCGAATTTATTCACCTAGATTTCTGACATCACTCGTTTCCCTCGGCATCTCTTCGAAACTGGATGATTTCGGGCGGGTCGTCCAGAAATCTGGGCGGGTCGCCCGAAATAGTTCAGAAGTCTCTTTTTCGGTTTCTTGACCGTCCAGTGCATGACATATCTCCTCGATCTCTTCTCAATTGCTATATAGACTTGCTTCTGTGGCCATTAGTGACACTTCTAGCGGGTCCACTTCACGAAATTCTCCAATCATTTCTTCCGCCATCGCTTCAAGTATATCCGCATAACATACCGTATCGTTTGTCGAGGGTTGCTTCAAATTCTGGTCGACTGTAAATTTGACTGTCTCGTCTCCGATTTTCATCGTCAATCTACCAGCTCGAACGTGCACTACGACATCCGTTGTACTCAAAAATGGTTGGCCTAGTATGATCGGTACCTTAGAATCTTCATCCATATCTAAAACCACAAAATCCACCGGCATATAGAATCCACCGATCTTAAGGGGTACGTCTTCTAGAATGCCTGCTGGATATTTGATGGATCGGTCCGCTAATTGCAAGGCCATTCTCGTGGGTTCAAGTCGCCTATGTTTAACTTCTTGTAGATGGATAGCGGCATTAAACTCACGCTAGCTCCAAAATCACATAGTGCTCTATCAATCTCGATGTTTCCCAACTTGCATGGTATAGAGAAACTCCCCGGATCAGACATCTTCGGGGGCAGTTCATGTTTGATGATGGTTGCACTAATCTCGGTGCTCAATGCTATGGTCTCTTTCTCAACCACTCGCTTCTTTGTCAAAATATCTTTGAGGAACTTCGCATAAGAAGCCATTTGAAGGATTACCTCATGGAAAGGCATTGTAATCTCCATCTTCTTCAACATTTCCGCAAACCTCCTGAATTGGCTGTCCTCATTAAATTTTTTTAAACGAGAAGAAAAAGATATCAGAGGTACTGATACGTGTGTACCGAGTCTAGAATTTATAACCCGATTCACAACTCACCGCAAGGATACGGATCGTCGTAACACGGGGTCGAACACAAGGACCGATAGCTAAGTCTAAATCCTATTCGAGACTAAATCAAAGCAAGCAAGTAGAAGTGATGGTGGAAGTGTATGGAAAGAATAGAAAATAAGGAAATAAAACAATAAAAGCGTGTAAGCTAGCAATCTAAGATGACCGTGGGTGTCGGGACCGTATTCGCGTGTATGGGTATATGCTAAGCATGCGAGAATCACGATATTGAATCTGTATTCGGGAATCGTCAAGCAACAAAGATAGAGAAATCACCTCCCGGCATATAACTCACTATCCAAAGTTCTCTAAATCCATATCCCTATGTGATTTATCAAACTAGATGCATGAAGAACTCTATCATCAATCCTAGATCGATCAAACCATATTCCTATGTGAATAATACGATCTATTCTATCGATTTCGATCCGAAACCAAACCCATATTCCTATGCAGTTCAGAATCTATAATAATTGGCCAAGGGGTCAGCAAACACCAATCGAAGAAAGCACAAATCGATAAAACCGAAACAAATCCAAATCGCAACCAAGTTAGGATTCAAACATACCCAAAACACAAACGAATCCCTAACCCACAGCCGTGGATCTACTCACGGTTCATGGAAAAACACTGAGCAAAACCAGAAACAGAAAGAAAAGAGGGAGAAGAAAGACTCATGTCGACAGCAAGCGATCTTCACGTTCCAACTCTCCTTCTTCTTCCCGAAATCCCGTAAAACTCTTATTTCTCTCACCAAAGCTCTCCAAAAGTCTGTATAAAGTCTCTCCTCCCTCTTGGACGTCTGTAGGCTCTTTTTATAAACCCTAAGCGGCGCCCCCGAAGTCCTATTCCCATCAAAACTCTAAAAATTCGAATCTGGGTTTTTTCTGGGTTTTGACTCGGACCGAGTAAG
>NW_010966484.1:4596-5663 GCF_000463585.1 Tarenaya hassleriana
GTCTCCTCGTAACAGGCTTGAATTGGGCCCTTTTCAGCATGTTGACTCGGCCCAATTTCTGTTGTTGACTTTGGCCGAGTCAAGGTAGGAAGTTCTTGATGTATTTCAATCCTTTTAGCTCCAGATTGCTTCCATCTTGGTCCAAATCTCATCCAAGACCTGTAATCCAATAAAAACACAACCAAACCGAGTTTCGTAGCCTAACGCGCCTATAATGCCTATAAATGAATATGATCCTCATATAAAATCCTATAGAAACGCCCTGAAAATATAGAGAGAATTAGGAGTTATCAGGTACCTTAGGCGGAGGCGGGATATAGGGTGGTTCTTTCTCTTGTTCTTGTACTTTAGGGATGTCTTCCTCTACCGCCTTACCTTTTTCCTTTCTTGTTAGCTTCGGAGGCGCTACCTTCTCAACCATCGGAGGGATGATCTGTAGGTTTAGTGCTCTATGATGTACTATTTATGAGCTTTATTTAGATACATTTGATGTATTGATACTTTCTATGGGTTTTATGAGAGTATTTGATTCATTACATGTTCTTGCATACTAGATCTGTTATGAAATCCGTGTATCACTATGAATGATACTAAACTCCCTAGTCTTGTGTCGTTATGGGAATAACGACATAATAAGACTAGTATGATGTGTGATTGATGATCATAGCGTTGATCATAGGTATTGGATACAATCACAGTCATAGGTATTCGTTGGAGAACGGAATACTGGAATGACCCGCATGAGATTGTCACATGGACTAGCGTCATGACTTGAATCTCATATGGCGGTTCCATGATTGGATCCTAAGACCTGAGATATCTACGGAATCCAACATGAGGAGTTGCGTGCTTTGAATACGTCAAATGTTCTGCGTAACAGGAGAACTATAAAGGCGTGTATCAGGTACGAAATCGAGAGACCGCCTATGACTTGTGTATCCGGAATAGAGATTTCGGACTATACTGCTATATCGAATGAGCCTACAAGGTCACACACGCAGGGAAAGACAAAACGCACGAGAAAACGACGGGAAAACCAAGACGGAAGGGCCTGGAACGGACGGACC
>NW_010966484.1:11753-18479 GCF_000463585.1 Tarenaya hassleriana
GTGCTTTGAATACGTCAAACGTTCTGCGTAACAGGAGAACTATAAAGGCGTGTATCAGGTACGAAACGAATCGTGTACTGGATTGTAGATAGTCAAGACGGGATTTGTACCTCTCGTAAAAGAGAGAGATATCGCTGGGCCCCTCGTGTGAGCGAGACTGTAGAAATGTGTGGCCGCACTATAGACGAACGTCGTCTATTTCAGACAGTCGAACTCAGTGAACGAGAAAGCAGTCGAATCAGATAAGGTGGCTTGTCCATGCCTTATGTTCGACATATGATATCGCGATACAAAAGGATCATCAACCGGAATCATCACTGGAGTTCGTATGATCACGAACAAACTCTATTCGAGATAGGTAGTCATAGTGTCTTGCTAGAGACCGCCTATGACTTGTGTATCCGGAATAGAGATTTCGGACTATACTGCTATATCGAATGAGCCTACAGGGTCATACACGCAGGGAAGGACAAAACGCACGAGAAAACGACGGGAAAACCAAGACGGAAGGGCCTGGAACGGACGGACCAGAAGTCCAGAACGGACGGTCCACCGAGACAGACCCGACGGTCCAGAACGGACTGTCCGTTCCAGATGGTCTGGAACGGACGGTCACCTAGTGCGGAACGTCCGTTCCACATGATGGAACGGACGGTCCGCGTGTATCTCAGGACCGTCCGTTCCGGGCTTCAGTTTTTCCGAAATTAAACCGAATTAGGGTTAAATCACCTTATAAGAAGGAGATTAAAAAACCCTAAGAAAGTGAGACGACTTTAGAACACTTGACAGAGACTTTTGGGGAGATCCAAGAGGTTGAGAGTGTGATCAAAGTTCGTTTTCTCGAAGCACAAATCGAATAGCAGATTCGGGTCCTAGCAGACAAGTTTCAATCGTTGGAATCCATCCCGAAGTGTGGATACGTGTAGAGGGCGAGGTAATCTTCCTCCCTTTCGTGATCAGGCGCGTTCTTCGATTGATACAGGCTCCGGATCGATTGAGGTAAGCGTTCTAACGTTTCTATGTTTCAATAGCAGCATGGTTCTAGGGTTCTATAAAATTTTTGTTTTACTTCCGCTGCACAACCCTAGAATCGAACTCTTTGGAAGCAGCATGGTTCTAGGGTTCTATAAAATTTTTGTTTTACTTCCGCTGCACAACCCTAGAATCGATCTCTTTGGAATTAGATTCGCTCATGAGATCCCAGGAAACCCAACATGATCTCCGGAAGTTGTTTCCCACTCCTTAGCTCGACTGCATTGATGTGCTCACGGGGATTTACCTCGTTCTTACCGGGAAGCATTCCTTGCTGTCTTGATGAGGAGGAAGATGCAAGTTGGGCCACTTGATTGTCCAAGATCTTCAAGTGCGCTTGTACTCCCTCCAATTGCTTCTTGAATGCAACTTGCTCATTTTCAATGCTCCCAATAGATACTCCTTGTGATTTTTGCCCTCGGAGAATTTGGAATAGCATGTCCTTGATGTCTGGGTCTTGCTCCTTAGGTTGCACTTGCTGTGGCCTATAATTGGAATTCCCTTGATAACCTTGACTCCCTTGACCTTGATGTTGATACTTTGATTGAAAACCCGGAGGTCCTTGATTGTTCCGTTGGAAAGCGAGTTGAGGATTTAGCGCATTCGACGTGTTCTTGTAGGAGAAGTTGGGATGATTTCTCAATCCCGGGTTGTATAGGTTGGATGGATGAATGTATTGGTTTGGGCCGACATAGTTGGCTTCTTCCGCTTCTTGATCAACCATGTACATACCTGGTTGAACTTGCGCTAAATTGTGATCTTCCATAGCAGCTACTTGTTCTGCATTGGCGAGTTGGACTTTTATCTCAGCAAGGTCGGCCAACACCGCTTTAAGAGCTGCGTTCTCTCCCACATCCCCTTTCACTGAGCTTCTCCTACTGAACTCGTTGGACGTATGGCTGCGTCCCTTGGCCAGTTTTGCAAATGTCGCTTCTAACTCTTGGAAAGGGATGTCGTAAATATCACCTCCACATGCTGCATCAATCCAAGACCGAGTATCATCCTTCAACCCATGGATAAAGATGGATAGAAGGTAGTCTCTTTCCATTCCATGGTGAGGGTACATTCTTTGATATTCCTTGAAGCGTTCCCATGCATCATGGAGATTCTCCCCATCCTCTTGCACAAAAGGTTAATCCGATTCCTCGCATGTTGAGTCTTGGTAGGGGAGTAGTATTGCATAAGGAATTGTTCTTCCATCTCACCCCATGTCGAGATAGAGTTTGGCTCAAGAGTGTAGAACCAATCTCTAGCTTTCTCCGTAAGTGAGTAGGGGAAAGTCTCAAGGAACACGTCTTCAAGAGTAATCCCCGGTCCCTTCTTGATTGCTTTACAGTTCATCTTGAAGTTCGTAAGGTGAGCATTCGGGTCCTCGTTTGGTCTCTCTCGGAAACTCATGTTGTTGAGCATTTGGATGCATTGCGGTAGGAGTTCAAGTTCTTCTAGTGGCCCCCGATTTATGCATGATAGTAGCTGGGTGTGCTTCGGTTGTGTGTGCGTTCGAAGCGTTCTAGGGGGCTGCTTGGGCTGGACCTCTTTGGGCATTGGCCCCTCTCAACAGCCCTTCGGCCATCTCGGGTTGTTCTCTTCGTGCGTTGTTTTCTCTCAGCATTTCTTCGGTCATTCCCCACTGTCTTTGCTGTCTCCGAGCGAAACGTAGAGTCCTTTCTATTTCGGGGTCGAAGACGAGTTGATCTCTACCGGTTGTGCTTCTTGTCATGCACCGGAAGAGCTGCATACCAAAGAGACAAAACGAACCGAAAGTGCTGTGAAACGGTTATGTCGCAAAGTAATCCAAGCAAGAATCCAAGCAATGGTGATCTAGCAAAAATCTAGACTAACACGAAAACGGCTAGTCCCCAGAAACGGTGCCAAAAACCTGATGCGCACGCACCGAGTCTTATATTTAATACCCGATTCGTACCACTATCCGCAAGTATACGGTAGTTGTAGTACCAGGTTCGAACACGAGGACTAGGATGTATTAGTCTATCTCTAAGCTAGATTAGATGGTCAAGTAAAAAATGTGGTTTGTGATAAGTGTCGGAATACAAGAAAGCGAGTAAAATTAACGGTTTGTAAACGATGAATTTAGGCGTTGTAGGTTCGGGATCCCTCAAGAATCGCATGGACGGTTAGTGATGCTACATTGTCTATGGGTTATCCTCCATATGGGGGTTTCAAGCACTTCTTCTAGAGTTTGTCTCTCCCGAGCTTAAACTCACTACCTAGAGAATCGATTCACCCATCTCCCAATGATCTAAATGATCTCTAGATGCATTAGTGTACCCTATCATGAACCCTGAGCAAGCTAAGCCATCTCCCAATGTGAATAACTCACTCATTTGACATTTGGTTCCAAACATCATTCCCATATCCCTATGATCAATGTGTTCTACAATCATATCAATTAGGGTTTCAACCAAATCAATAGCATTAAGCACAAAACATCAAACCCATGGAAGAAACTCAAAGACATCATAGATTAAGCATAGGTGTCCATACAAAAGTGGGGATCCCTCATCTACAACAAAGTCGCTACTCCATAACTAGAGGTTCAAAACAGAAAACAAAAGGAGAGAACATAGAAAAAGGAGAAGAAATGCTCAATATGGTCTTCAATGGTGATCTCCTCCTTCAAGATGTCTCCCTAGGTCTCCAAATCCCCCTTTTCTCCTCCCCAAGGTGTTTTTCTTCCAAAGTGTCGAGTCCCCCTTCTCTCCCCTCAAGATCTCCTTTTTGTCCAAGTGCAAAAACTAGGTTTTTCCTCAAAAATCGGGCTTTTCCTTTTTGGGGCCAGATTTGATATCGGGCAGTCGCTCACTTTTTGTTCAGGGTCGCTCGTTTTCTTCAGGGTGAGCGACCGCTCATATTCATGAGCGACCGCTCGTTCTTCTTGTTGACTCGAGGCGACCGCCTGGTATACCGAGCGGACGGCTCGTTTTCTCTGTAATCGCGCAGAGCGACCATCGATTTTGTCGAGCGACAGCCCACTTGCTCGCCTAACACAACGAGCGAGCGCCTGTTAAAACAGGCGGTCCGCCCGTTTTCTCTGAGTCTTCTGGAACTTCTCGATTCTGCTCCTTTTTTGTGCCTCGTGCGTAAATGTCCTCGTTCGATCATCCTGCAAGGAAAATGGAGGAAAAATCCTATCCATGACCATCTAACGTCCTATTATGCCTAAGATATGAGAAAAACCGAAGTGTGTGACGTTAGAAAAACCAATGAAAAACCTGTGTGATCAGTTCTCACATAATTTTATCCAATAAAACACGTGAAAATCGCGAACAGTTCACCTACAGATGCCTAGACCGATCGGTCTAGGTGGTTGCTCTGCCAACAGTCCGAAAGGACGTAGACCGATCGATCTAGGTCTGGACCGATCGTTCTGGACCGATCGGTCTTGTCTCGAAACCTGTCGACGTCACATTGCCTAGACCGATCGGTCTAGGTGTAGACCGATCGGTCTAGGCCAATCGACTTAGCAAAACCAAACGGCGTAGACCGAGTCCAGACCGGACGGTCGAACCATTGGACTGGTCGGTCTGGCCCCACGGAAAAATTCCAAATTTTCATGTTCCCGACTTCATGTACATACACGTCCATCCCGTATGTGTGTGACCCTTTAGACTCCTCCGAAAACGGCAATAAACTCGAGATCCAATCTTGGTTTACAAATCATAAGCGGTCTCTAGCAAGACATTATGATTACCCATATCGGAAAGAGTTAGATGTGATCTAACCAAAAAGACTGAGATAGTTCTAACGATGATCCTCTTTGTCTCACGATATCATAATCGAACTCATAGTTCGATTGCTTTGTCGTACTCCGAGTAGACTGTAAGATATAGATGACGTTCATCTATAGTTCGGCTACACATTTCTATAGTCTCACTCCTACGACGGGCCCAAGCGATATCTCTCTCTTTCGAAAGGGACAAAGTTCCATTTTGACTATCTACTATCCATTACATCATTCGTAATGTACCCGAGCCACGCCTTTATAATCATCCGGTTAAAGACGATGTTTGACGCAGTCAGAGCACATTACTCCTCATAACGGATACAATAGATATCTCAGGTGATGAGGTCATCGATCTAGATGCGGATGAGGAGCAGCTGAATACGGATGAAACACAAGAAGGAGCTTCGGATGCACTTGGCAAGGAGAGAGAAGTTGTTGAGCTTGCCATGCCTACACTTCCGGATCCACCACTCACAAGAGCTCGAGCACGTACTGTTCGAGCTAAAATCAACCTATTCGTAGATCATTGGCTGATGGAGACGTCGGATAACTTGGTTGACCCCGCAACTATCATTTCAAGCCACTCGAAGAAGCTTCTCGGCCAAGGGACAAATGTTTGGGCAATTTCGTTGCCCACCACCTGATTTCTTGACAAACATCTGAAGGTTGAGGCAGTAAGCCACTTGAAATTCGCTGCGAAACACCTGAGGACCGATGCCAAGTCATCAATCCAAGAGAAAACGCCCAAGCTTCATAAGAGGAAAGCGAGATCATGTGTTAAGTCCCTTAGCTCTTGTTTGGTCGAGAAATGTGAGGCCTCTAGGAAGGTTTCCAAGTCTAGACAAGAGGTGAGAATTTGCACATGAATCTTTCCTTTTCCTCCTTTGACAGATTGTCCTTTCTTTCAAAGAAGAAACTTTCCTTTTCTTGCTTCAATCTGATGCGCACGCACCGAGTCTTATATTTAATACCCGATTCGTACCACTATCCGCAAGTATACGGTAGTTGTAGTACCGGGGTCGAACACGAGGACTAGGATGTATTAGTCTATCTCTAAGCTAGATTAGGTGGTGAAGTAAAAATGTGGTTTGTGGTAAGGGTCGGAATACAAGAAAGCAAGTAAAATTAACGGTTTGTAAAACGATGGTTTGAGGCGTTGTAGGTTCGGGATCCCTCAAGAATCGCATGGATGGTTAATGATGCTACAATGTCTACGGGTTATCCTCCATATGGGGGTTTCAAGCACTTCTTCTAGAGTTTGTCTCTCCCAAGCTTAAACTCACTACCTAGAGGATCGATTCACCCATCTCCCAATGATCTAAATGATCTCTAGATGCATTAGTGTACCCTATCATGAACCCTAAGCAAGTTAAGCCATCTCCCAATGTGAATAACTCACTCATTTGACATTTGGTTCCAAACATCATTCCCATATCCCTATGATCAATGTGTTCTACAATCATATCAATTAGGGTTTCAACCAAATCAATAGCATTAAGCACAAAACATCAAACCCATGGAAGAAACTCAAAGACATCATAGATTAAGCATAGGTATCCATACAAAAGTGGGGATCCCTCACCCACAACAAAGTCACTACTCCATAACTAGGGTTTCAAAACAGAAAGCAAAATGAAGAAACATGGAAAAGGAGAAGAAATGCTCAAGATGGTCTTCAATGGTGGTCCTCTTCTTCTCCTAGCCTCCTTGATCTCCAAAATCCCCCTTTTCTTCCTCTCCAAGGTGAGTTTTCTCCAAAGTGTGTAGCCCCCTTTCTCCCTCCTCAAACTCCCCTTTTTGTGAATGTTCAGAATTAGGTCTTCTCCTCAAAACATGGGCTTTTCCTTTTTGGGCCGATTTTGATTTCAGGCGGTCGCTCATTTTTCAGGCGGGTCGCTCATTTTTCTTCCGGTCGCTCATTTTTCAGGCGGGTCGCTCATTTTCCTCTG
>NW_010966484.1:18679-22122 GCF_000463585.1 Tarenaya hassleriana
GGTTAAAGTCGCTGGGAATGAAATCGGGTTTGGTATACTCTATCTTTTCCAATACTCGAGCGAAATCTTATCAATGGGATTTTCATTGCTTCTTGCGGTCTAGGATGAAATAGTTCCTACTTGTCAAGCATGTCTCCTAAACACATCCCAAATGAGAACCCTAAAAGTCACTTAGCCTATAAAATGTTTTCTCTTGCCCCATATCTTTCCTTTTTATTCGGATTTTTGTTTTCTTCTTCTTTTTCTTTCTTTCCCTTTCTCTCCTTTTTTTTTCATATGATGCAATCCCGGGTTTCTAGGACGTTGGAATTTGACGAGTTCACTCTCTTCTTTTTTTTTTGTGTTCTTGTCCCACAACTTAGACCCGAGCCTTCATTTTCGACGCACTCATGTCCCCAAATGATTTTCATTAACGAGATGATGACAGAGGAGTGTCGGGATGCATCGTGTTTCCTAGGGCTTGTTGCTTCCTATAGGCTTCCTAACTTAGAGGTCAAAGGGTGGTTTTTAGGGAGACGTTTCGTGCTTGGTTCGTAACCTCTACCCCATCTAGACTTTAGGAGACAAAATCATCCCACGTGACATTCATTCGCTCTAGGATTGGATCAACTATTTCTACCTCACTCGACAATCCATTCAACTTTTTAGATAAATCTAAATTTAGCCCCTAAAACCTTTCCAGACCAATCCTCACTCTATGTCCCCCACATCGTCATCCGACCAAATCTTTGAGAGGAAAAACCTTATGTAAGTGTATGCATGTATTCCTACACCTATATGCATATGCAATCTAATCGTGCAAGTTAATGCAAAGGATGCAAACCCTTTTTTTTTGTCTGAGCTTCCCGAGCATTCTCGAATTCTTGTTCTTCCGTGCCCGCTTCGTGAGGATTCATCGTGGAGTCTACCTGCAAAGAAAAACAAGCAAAACAACCTACCCATGGCCATCTAACGTCCTATGATGCCTAGAATGTGAGAAGAATTATGATGCACGACGTTATAACACCGGTGAAAAACCCGTGTGATCACAATCAACTAGCCGTTAGAATCTCTTATGTTTGTCATGTTTCCTTTTGTTGTTTTGGTTCTTTTCCTTTATATTTGGTTGTATTTTCGAGCTGAACACATCAGATTTGAATAAGAACTTTTCTGCATTATTTTCTTTAGCTTTGGTGTGTCCAATTTCGCTAATCTCTTTGCTTGGTGTGTCCGAGCATTCCTTGGTCTATCCGAGGATATTCCTATCACTTCCTTAGCCCATTCACGTCACTCCTAGTTTTAGAAGTAAAGATCGAGTGCCTTAGAGCCATAGACTAACTTCTGAAATCTTTCCACCGATTACAATCGAGAATCACCGCCAAAACAGTTCCACCGGTGAAGAGGTAACACGACATCTCTTTCTATTACATTTTACTTTGAGTTCCTGTTTTGTTTTGATTTTTCTATTCACAAAACCTTGAGAAAAACAAAATAAAGAAGTAGAATGTCGGGAGAAGGAGAGCCCAGCCACAACGCACTTGCACAAATTCTGCAAGACATACAAGAACGATTGGCACGACTAGAGGAGTTACCAAGGAGGCTAGAACCTATTCGGGTCAATTTTCCAAGGCGTGAAGAACCTGTACGAAACCAAGAACGCACACCCTCTGATCCTCCTCAACGACAAAGAGACCACAGGAACAATGTGTGACAACCCAGAGTACCGTAGGAGGGCGGGGAATGATCGCCGGTGCAGAGGTACAGACAAGGGGCGGCTCCTGACGAGCTTCTGGGTAGGGGGTACAGGGATGAATCGAACACACCGGAATGAGAGAGATCCGAGGGCTGTATAGGTATGGGACTATACAGTCTAAGATAACATAAAAGAATTAGTTGAGCTACTCATAGCAACAAGGTGCACCTACCTATTTGGTTGACTATCCCGAGAGAACTCCAAAGTTAAGCGTGCTGACTCAGGAGCAATCTTAGGATGGGTGACCTACTGGGAAGTATCTCGGTATGCGTGCGAGTGATGACAAAACACGCTGAAAGGTCTCGGGTTGCTGTGCGAGGGTAGTTTTGATAATTCGTAGCGGCCTCGGGTCGTTACAGATGGTATCAGAGCCAGTACTCTCCCAGTACGGTGTGGTTCGAGGACGAACCAGGCAGAAGCTGGTGCGCCAGTGACAACCTAGAGTACCGTAGGAGGGCGGGGAGTGATCGCCGGTGCAGAGGCACGGACAAGGGGCGGCTCCTGACGAGCTTCTGGGTAGGGGGTACAGGGATGACTCGAACACACCGGAATGAGAGAGATCCGAGGGCTGTATAGGTATGGGACTATACGGTCTAAGATAACATAAAAGAATTAGTTGAGCTACTCATAGTAACAAGGTGCACCTACCTTTTTGGTTGACTATCCCGAAAGAACTCTAAAGTTAAGCGTGCTAACTCTGGAGCAATCTTAGGATGGGTGACCTACTGGGAAGTGTCTCGGTATGTGTGCGAGTGAGGACAAAACACACTGAAAGGTCTCGGGTTGCTGTGTGAGGGCAGTTTCGATAATTCGTAGCGGCCTCGGGTCGTTACACAATGTCCCAATTGAAGATGGTGAAGAGGACGATGATTTATATCGAGATCAGCCTCGTCGCGCAAGACATAACGATAAAGATATCAAACTCCAATTACCTACATTTGTTGGTCGTGTTAATCCTGATGCTTTTCTCGATTGGGAGAGGCGGATGGATAATATCTTTGAATGTTATGAGTATTCGGAGTACAAGAAAGTGCAATATGCTGCTGCACAACTCATCGACAATGCCCTATCATGGTGGGATCGCAAAGTCGCAGAAAGGAGGAGAGCACATTATGAACGCATCTCTACTTGGCGTGAAATGAAACTCATGATGAGGAGAAGGTGATGGAATTCCTGGGATCTCTAAAGCGAATCCTATTCCTAAGAGATCGATTCTAGGGTTTGCGCAGCGGAAGTAAAACAAAAATTTTATAGAACCATTCTGCTATTGAATCGTAGAAACGTTAGAGCGCTTACCTCAATCAATCCGGGGCATGTCTCAATTGAAGAATCCGTTTGATCACGAAAGGGAGGAAGATTACCTCGCCCTCTACACGTATCCACACCTCGGGATGGATTCCAACAGTTGGAACTTGTCTGCTAGGACCCGAATCAGCTATTCGGTATGATGCTTTGAGAAAACGAGACTTGGAAACTCTTGGACCTTTTGGATCTCACCAAAAACTGTCAAAAGTCTGCACCAGACGGCTCTCAAAGTCTCTCTTATAATTAGGGTTTTTAATCTCCTTCTTATAAGGTGATTTAACCCTAATTCGGTTTAATTTCCGAAAAACCCGAAACCCGGAACGGACGGTCTGCTCACATGGACCGTCCGTTCCAGGCAAGCCAGAACGGACGGTCTGTTCACGTGGACCGTCCGTTCCAGTCCAGC
>NW_010966484.1:22262-23552 GCF_000463585.1 Tarenaya hassleriana
CGTTTTCTCGTGCGTTTTGTCCTTCCCTGTGTGTGTGACCCTGTAGGCTCATTCGACATAGCAGTATAACCTGAAATCCCTATTTCGGGTATACAAGTCATAGGCGGTCTCTAGCAAGACACTATGACTACCTATCTCAAATAGAGTTTGTTCGTGATCTTACGAACGTCAGTGATGGTTCCGGTTGATGATCCTTTTGTATCATGATATCATATGTCGAACATAAGGCATGGACAAGCCACCTTATCTGATTCGACTGCTTTCTCGTTCACTGAGTTCGACTGTCTGAAATAGACGACGTTCGTCTATAGTGTGGCCACACATTTCTACAGTCTCGCTCACACGAGGGGCCCAGTGATATCTCTCTCTTTTACGAGAGGTACAAATCCCGTCTTGACTATCTACAATCCAGCACATGATTCGTTTCATACCTGATGCACGCCTTTATAGTCCTCCTGTTACGCAGGACGTTTGACGTAATCAAAGCACGCAACTCCTCATGTTGGATTCCGTAGATATCTCAGGTCTTAGGATCCAATCATGGAACCGCCATATGAGATTCAAGTCATGACGCTAGTCCATGTGACAATCTCATGCGGGTCAATCTAGTATTCTGTTCTCCAACGAATACCTATGATCGTGACTGTATCCAATACCTATGATCAACACCATGATCATCAATCACACATCATACTAGTCTTATTATGTCGTCATTCCCATAACGACACAAGATTAGCGAGTGTAGTATCATTCATAATGATACATGGATTTCATAACAGATCTAGTATGCAAGAACATGCAATGAATTAAATACTCTCATAAAACCGTAGAAAGTATCAATACATCAAATGTATCTAAATAAAGCTCATAAACAGTACATCATAGAGCACTAAACCAACAATCTCCCAGTTGCTCTAATCATGAACTGCTTGTTGGAAATCGCTACGGGTTCCTAGCATGCGATCATATCGATCTAGGGTTTTGTTTACTAGGTTTCATGCAGCGGAAGAAAGATCTAAACCTAGTCAAACGTCACACGCAACCAAACTCGCAAACCCCGAAAGATCGTGTATATCACCGAGGGAATCGTTACTTACCTCGTTCTCGATGAGACTTGAAATTTATTTCGATCTGGGGCTTGTTCTAAATCACCTAGGGCTGAAGTTACAATCCCTCTACACGTATCCACACCGACGGGAAGGATTCCAAACGATTTGGAAACTGATCTGCTAGGATCTGTGAAGTGAATAGGGTTTTTTCAAGACTTGGGATCGAATCCCGGGAACTAGA
>NW_010966484.1:23661-27539 GCF_000463585.1 Tarenaya hassleriana
GGTCGGCCTTAATTAAGTTTGGACGAAATCCCAAACTTAAATAAGATTAGAAAACCCTAAAATCGAATTTTTGGAAAGTTTCTCAGATCCCGGTCTGCCGGACCAGGAGCTTGGTCCGGCGGACCAGGCTTAGTCCGACGCTCGCGGACCGGCTGACCTGAAGGCTTGGTCCGGCGGACCACGTGTGGTTAGCTCCGGACCAAGACCCTTCTTGGTCTTTCCGGTCCGCCTGGCTTCTGTCTCGATCCGTCTGACCCACTGACTGGTCCGCGGCTAACCAACTCTTGGTCAGCCAGACCAGACTTGGACAGATGGCCTCCTGACTGACTTGCGGACCTCCGGGGCTGACCGACTTGGTCCGGGGCTGACCAAACTTTTTCCGGTCCGCCTGGCTTCTGTCTCGATCCGTCTGACCCACTGACTGGTCCGCGGCTAACCAACTCTTGGTCAGCCAGACCAGACTTGGACAGATGGCCTCCTGACTGACTTGCGGACCTCCGGGGCTGACCGACTTGGTCCGGGGCTGACCAAACTTGGTCAGCTCCGGACCAACACACTGAAAACTTCTTTCCGTGCTCGTTTCGGTCAAATCTCGTTTCCTTCTTCGTATTCTTCACGTATAAGTCCATCCCTATTGGTGTATGATCCTGTAGGCCCATTCTAAGTAGTAGTGACTTTAGGAACCTTTCCCGAACCACAAGTCATGGTTAGCCTCTAGCCAGACGCCATGACCACCCATTTAGAATTGAGTTAGAGGTGATCTAACCAAGGCATTAACAGCTCGAATTCTGATCTTTTGTCTCACGATATCATAAGTTGAACAAGGGCATGGTTTGAGCCACCCTTCAAGTTCAACTTCTTTCTCGTCTTGGCAAATCGACTAGTAAAATAGATGCAACTTCATCTATAGCGTGGCCACGCGTTTTCATAGTCCGACTTCCACGAGGGGGCCCAGCGATATCTCTCCTGTTAAGGAGGTGACAAGTCCCATATTGCATGTCTACTATCTCCATATGATTCGTGAACGTATCTGATCAACGCCGTTATAATCATCCGGTTAAAGACGACGTTTGACGCAGTCAAGACACGCCACTCCTCATATCAGATACTCTAGACATCTCAGGTATGAGGATCCATAAACGAACCGCTGTATGAGATTCAAGTCATGACTCTATCCATGTGACAATCTCATGCGGGTCATCCAGTCACTCGTTCACAACGAGTACCCATGATTGTGATCTACATCCAACGCGTTGATCACACCTCATGCTAGTCTTGATTCAACATTGTTCCCACAATGATGACTGACTAGGGAGTTTAGAATCATTCGCTAATGATTCAAAGATGCACATGCCAATCATATAACGGGAATGTAAAGCATTCATAACTCAATGAATCAATACAAAGTCAAATGTCATATCACGGATCATCCTAGAGCATTACAACCAACAATCTCCCACTATGCTCTATGTTGAACTTCTTCAACTTGTTCACTCGGCTCAGCGTCTACTTGTTGCTCTCGAACTTTCTCAATTTCGATCCTACTCCCACTGACTCTTTTGGAGACGAACTCTCGCTCCATAAAAGTCGCATTCCTGGCAATGAACACTTTGTTCTCTGCCGGAATGTAGAAGTAGTAACCCTTAGTTTCCTTAGGGTAGCCTACAAATAAATACTTATCTGATTTGGAGGATAATTTATCAGTCATCTGATGCTTCAAGTAAGCGTCGCAACCCCAAATTCTGACAAACGACAACGCGGGACGCTTCCCCGTCCATATCTCATATGGCGGAATCTGCAACGGTTGGTTGTTTGGAACTCTTCCAACTAATAGCCCCACCGTTTAGGCAGAAAACGTAACCTGACTGCGATCTGAAGTCATCTCTATCGGTTTGGAAACTAGCATCGGTATAACCCTTTATAGCGAGCTCGTCTTCCAATCCGTCATACACCAAGAACAAATCCTTAGTCGTTCTCAAGTACTTAAGGATGTTCTTGACTGCAATCCAGTGAGCCTCACCTGGTGTAGACTGATATCTACTAGTCATACTCAATGCATATGATACATCCGGACGAGTACATAACATGGCGTACATGATGGATCCAATTGCCGAGGCATATGGAATCCTACTCATGCGCTCTTGCTCATCCTGTGTCTTTGGACACTGAGTCTTGCTAAGAGCTACGTCATGTCCCATTGGCAAGGCACCCCTCTTGGAGTCTTGCATCTTGAACCGATTCAAGACCTTGTCAATGTATGTACTCTGACTTAGGCCAAGAAGCCTTCTCGATCTATCTCTACAGATCTTGATGCCTAGAATGTAGGCGGCTTCTCCTAAGTCTTTCATCGAAAAAACCGATCCTAGCCAGGATTTTACTCCTTGCAAGGTAGGAATGTCATTTCCGATGAGCAATATATCATCCACATAAAGTACAAGGAAGACCACTGCGCTCCCACTGACCTTCTTGTAAACGCATGGCTCATCTTCATTTTGCAGGAAGCCAAATGTTTTGACTGTCTCGTCAAATCGAAGATTCCAGCTCCTCGAAGCCTGTTTCAGTCCATAAATGGATCTCTGAAGTTTGCATACTTTCCGTGGACTCTTAGGATCGACAAAGCCCTCGGGTTGTGTCATGTACACATCCTCGAGCAGATTCCCGTTAAGGAATGCGGTCTTGACGTCCATTTGCCATATCTCGTAGTCATAATACGCAGCTATGGCCAGCAGAATCCGTATGGATTTAAGCATCACGACTGGTGAAAAGGTTTCATCATAGTCTATACCATGAATCTGCCGAAACCCTTTCGCGACGAGTCGTGCCTTTTAGGTATGCACGATGCCATCCATGTCGGTTTTCTTCTTGAAAATCCACTTGCATCCAATGGTCTTAATACCATTGAACGAATCGACCAAAGTCCACACTTTGTTGTCGTACATGGATTGCATCTCAGACTCCATGGCCCGGTGCCATTTCTCGGAATCGCAACTTGCCACAGCCTCTGAATACGATGTAGGCTCGTCATGTTCTAACAACATGAGTTCGTCGTTCCCATTCACAAGAAAACCGTATCTTGTAGGCTCTTAGCGAATTCTACCAGATCTCCGAGGTTCACTAGGAGGTGCTGTCTCAACAACTTGTGATACGGGTTGAACTGTTTCGACCTGTTCACTCGGTTCTTCGACTATTTGTGGTTCTCGAACTTCTTCGAGATCTATTCTACTCCCACTGACTCTCTTGGAGACGAACTCTCTCTCCAAGAAAGTTCCATTCCGAGCAACAAACACTTTGCTCTTAGATGGGTTGTAGAACCAGTACCCTTTAGTTTCCTTAGGGTAACCCACAAATATGCATTTATCAGATTTGGCCGATAGCTTATCAGAAGCCAGACGTTTCACATATACGTCACATCCCCAAATCTTCATAAACGCTAACCTGGGACGCTTCCCAGTCCATATCTCATATGGTGTCTTCTGAACCGACTTTGTTGGACAGTTGTTCAGTATAAGCGCAGCCGTTTCTAGAGCGTAGCCCAGAAGGATTTAGGGAGATTGACCTGACTCATCATAGACCGTACCATATCTAATAAGGTTCGGTTCCTCCTCTTGGACACGCCATTCCACTGTGGCGTTCAAGGTGGAGTCAGCTGTGAGACAATCCCACAATCTTCTAGATAGTCAGTGAACTCTTGGCTCATATACTCGCCACCTCGATCAGATCGAAGCAACTTGATCGTCTTGCCAAGTTGGTTCTGTACCTTGTTTCTGAAATTCTTGAACAATTAAAGCGTTTCAGACTTGTCTCATCAAGTAGATATAACCGTACCTACTGAAATCATCAGTAAACGTAACGAAATACAGATAACCTCCTCTAGCGGG